>NC_091119.1:66092891-66392891 GCF_040183065.1 Periplaneta americana | reverse complement strand
AATAAATAAATAAATAAATCCTTTCGTAGTATATTTCAAAGGAGATACAGAAATTCGTTACAAAAGTATTGTCATCTCAGAAACCATGAAACATGACACCGATCCCTTTCACTTTTTTTTCAATCCGAAGCAATCAATTTCTTAAAGCAAGAACTCAAACGATATGAAAAAAATCATCTACTGTTCCAATAGATCAAGTTCAAAATATATATATAAAAAAAGAATTTTAAAAATAATTGCTTACATGAAGACGATTATGGAATTAGTGCTGAATGACACTTCTTTGCAACGTCGCATGGTAAAGGTCCATGTGATGGCATTCGAGATACTGTTAAAAGACTTGCCACGAGAGTCAGCCTATACAAGATCCTATAACAACACCAACAAAAACTATTTGATTGGTCACAAAAAACATTTCTAACGTGTCATTTATATTTTGTCCATTGAATAAGCACAAAAACCACACTGAAAATTTGCAGGCCAGATACCATAATCTAAAACCAATAACTGGTACATTAAAATTACATTCTTTCATTCCGTTGTCAAAAACTGAAGATTTAATAAAACAATTTTCTTTCAAGAAAGAAGGTAGGCGAATGAAAATTTAAAATGTGAATGAAAAGAAACATTTAAAAAGCATAATGTACAATTATTTGAATATCATAATAAGTAAATTAGCAGTGTTTCCTCGAGTAACTTGATCCGTACTGGGTGTAATGTTGCAACGTTCAGTCGATCATCCAGCGCCGATAAACCTCCCAGCGCCGATAAACCTCCCAGCGCGCTTTAACGCTTCCCGTCCACTGCTGCTGTGCCGACCGCTACACATTGTGTCGTAAGTAATTAAATTTCCATTAAACTATTGGAGATCCCAATCTGATTTTTTCTGGAATTATTAAGAATACTTCAGTGCACCTAGTAGGTATTTTTTTAGATTTTTAATAGGGCTATTTCACATTGATATATGTATGTTTTAAAAATTGAATTATAAAAAAAATTGTAATAATTATATTAAAATTAATTAGTAAATATTTAACAAAATACAGTACTTTAAGCTTTTAAATGCATTTTTCAAAAAAATTTAACATCAATATCGTCAGAAATATGATGCTTTAAATGTTGCATTGTGCGACATTTTTAACGAATTTTAACATGGAATATTTTAAAAACATGTGGACTTAGGAGGAAATAAAAATACACTTGTTGGTTTATTAGACCCATAGAGTTGGTAAAAAAAAATATAAACGAAATCAGAAATATGAAGGTCAAAATTTGTATAATTTTGTGCGATTTGACGTGGAATGACTCCATGTGATGGTAGATGAAAGAAATATCACTGTCCAATATTACCCGATGTCCGATACTATCCAACTCTCCCCTAATATTATGAATACAATTACAATTATAATTACAATTATTATTAAATTTACAAATACAATAAAAATCAAAGTACAAAAAGATTAACTGATCAATAAAGGCTAGACAGTTTATTGTAGAAGTTAAGAAGAAAGAAAGATTTTTTTTTTTACTTAAATAGACTGAAGCAGAGGTGAAAAAGAAAATGGAGAAGAGTGATAAAAATAACAAAAACAGGGGGAGCATATTGATGTAGAAAACAAAGAGAGTGGAGGAAAACTGTGATGTAGACATACAGTAGGAAAGAAAATGAAGGAATAGAGTGACCAAGAAATGGTAGAGACAGAGGAGAAGCATAATAATAAAAAAACGCCTAGGGGGTAGTAATAAAAAAGAGAATAGAAAGAAAAAGAGGACTGTGATGAAGAAATAATAGAGAGAGAAGTGAAGGATAGTAATGAATAAAAAGGAGATAGAGACTAGGAGAGTAGGAATGAAGGAACAGAGATAAGCAATAGGACGACTGTGATGAAGAAATAGTAGAGAGAAGAGAGAATAGTAAAGAAGAAAAAGAAGAGAGGCCAGGAGGATAGTGACGAAGAAGGAGAAAAGAAACAGATGCACTGTGATGAAAAAACGAAGATAAATAGGACAGGACAGTGATGAAGAAATTTTGGAGACAGGGGAAGAGGGTGATAGTGATGTAGGAAAGGAAGTGAAAGAGGAGGAAGATAGTGATGATGTATAAAAACGAAGGCATTTTGTGTAGAAGTGTACATTATTAAGGAATGTTAGTACTGAAGATTAAACAAAGACAGTATTAATTAATTAAAATAATAAGTATGAGAATGTTGTGTTCAGAGATCAAGTTCTGGTGTTTCAGTGACCAGAAAGTTTAATTAAACATAATTAATAAAAAGATCTTGAAAATAAGAAGAAGAAGAAGAAGAAGAAGAAACTGTGCTCTTATTTACGTCACTCTGATATTTTCTGGTAAATAACTTCGTTAATTATGATATACTAAGGGATTTTATAAAGGTGTGATTGAACCTTGTAATTATTTGTGTCCAATTTTATGTCATTGCATATACCTTTCTTAAACTCGTGTCTGAAATCGTTTACCTTTCATCCACGTCTTTTAACGCTTTTTGACATAGATTAATGTCTTCAATTATGTGAATAGGATAAGAATACCGGAAAGAGAACGCTTATTAATTTTATTACACATTTGTTTTCAAATCACGACCCGTTAAGGGAAGTTGATTACATAATCAGCAAGGTCAACTTTTCACCTTGACAATTTACCAGCGTGACCTAGCAAACAGGTTCTAGTAAGGTTTGAAATGGAATTGCTTTAGTTCCAAATTGGATTGTATCCAGGAACATACACCAACACCCAATCCTCTATCGCTTTACGAAATTATTAAAATGTAATTCTAATACTGAGATGAAATATTACTCACGCTGTCCCAGATCGCAGCTAGTGGTCACTCTGCCTCTGTCAGTGATACAAGGATAAAACGATGTTTGCAAATGGAAGGCATTATTCTTTCTTGTCGCTATTGCTGTACAGGATGTTTCCAATTTTAATGACAACGCTAGCAAACACAGTTTTTTGTACAGATAAACAGAATGTTGATTATTACAAAATCTGATACGCTGATTACGAATATGTAATAAGATTTTGTCTACCACGTCAGGTTGCTGAGTACTTTAACGAACTTATATTTTATCAGTCATATACAGAGTGTAAGGGGTACAAGTGCCATTATTTTAACTGATGATTATTCATGTCATAAGGAAGAAAAATGTTCTCACAATTTTTTTCTAATTGCATTATTTAACTAATTATTAAACTTTACAATATTAGGAGTTTGGCAACGTTGCTGGATGGGGAGGAGGGAGTTTACAAGTACACGGTACAGCTCAAGCAGATACAGACATACCGGTACAGAACAGATGCTCTGTTCTAATGCAGGAGCGGACCGTTGTTTACATAAAACGAACAGAAAATACAAACTTTCAATTTCATTAATTGAACTTTATGGTAAATTTCCATTTTATTTAACAATATTGGCAATATTGGTCCATTTTTATTGTACGTCTAAAAAATAAACAATAATGGTTTACTGCACAAAGTCACACGAACTTTTTTTTTAAAGGCGACATTTTAATCTCGCCCGCTTTCATAAACCAGTACTATTTTTAAATAAATTTCTGTTTGTGTGATTTTCGAAACGAGGTAAGAGACTCCTAGTTTGTAATAATCGTTGAGAAACCGCTACAGAAGTTCGCCGATTAGATAACCTTCATTGCGGAAAACATTGACGGTACATCTTCTTGCATCACGACGACTTTCTCCATAAATTAATAACATATGATATTCCTAAACTGTGAATGACATTGTAAGTTGTTTATCGAATACCTGGTAACGAACTGTCATCCTTCGGCAGTAGACCTATGGACAGGGAGCTTGAACTCAGCTGACCCGTACTTACGTCTGTGCAGAGTACTGCCTGCTGAACACTTCTCTCACCCCAGAATATTAACAAATTTAAGCATGCATTTTTATTTAATTTCATGAAAAAGTAATAGAACACACAAATATGTATTTAAACTAATAATAACTCTTTGCTAGATATACCTACTGATTTAATTGTTTTCGTAATTTTACTAACGATATAAAGTAGTATAACGTGAATAAAATAAGAGAAGAAATATATTTTTTTTCTGGGAAAACTATCAAGTTTTAACCCTATGTTGTATGGATATTTTTTTGATCCTGTAGACGTACCCTACGACTGTGAAAAGGACGGCACTTATACCCCTTACATCCTGTGTACATACAGCGCTTCTTGATTTCCATCCATTATACTAAGAGTCTCTTCACTTGGCTTATCTGATTTGCGATTGTTGACATCTGGCAGGTTAAGAGGCTTACTGGTAATGTAAACAAGGCATTCAGTCTATATTTTGTTCAGTTGGAGTGCAGAGGTTTCGATAGTAGTGTGAGCTGTTCTGTGCGAAATTATGAAGGAACAAAGGCGTAGGTGTAAAAACTCTCCGAATACTTTTTTTATTACGTATGTGTGGCGAACTATTGTCAGGCTCATTTCATTTGTGGAAACAATATATCTCCATCTTGTCCTTTGTCTTAAAGTGATATAAATATTGCCTATTGGTTATAATAATAAACACGTTTCCTACGTTTTTAATTTCCCCTCATGTGATCTTGTCACTTTCTGTTGTTCGTGTGAATAATTTTGAATATTACACAGATATTGAGTTTATTTCGTACAGCTTCATTTCTCTTTCTAATTAGGAAAGTCTTTGCCTATTTTAATCGGTGTTAATCTCAAAATATTTATTGCTACATATTCCAGAGAAGAAATTCAATCCCCGGATTGCAGTTGTACATAATCTAGTTATCCCAGTCAGGGCTTATAAATATTATATTCTATTGTATTTTCTTAGAAATGAAATTCTGTGAGTGTAAAACAAATTTACATTATTGATACATGCTGTTGGAAGACATTGTTTGTAAGACCAGAGTTTCGCAATGACAGTGCATATGTATAGCCTACTGTGAATTTCTGGGGTATAAAGACATCATTATTACTTACTTATGACTGATATTTTACTGTCATTCTTTAAATAAAATTCTAAATACATAATGCTCAGGCTTTAATAATAAAGTCAGAATATTACATGGACATATTACTGGACATGTTACAGAACTTAGTTCGTGGAGCAGTTGAGCGACATCAATAGTGTTTGGATGCTGATGACGGCCACTTCAAACACCTAAATTAAAGCTACAATTTCCCCAAAACAGGATTTTTTTTCTCAATTTGTTCCAAAGTTATTGTTGAAGAAACAGTGTATACATTTTTGGGCCACCCTATAGTCATAAGAATTATAAAGTCCTTAATAATGTTTAATAAAATCATATTCAAAACCTCATATTAATCTATCTATAATGTAATATTATATCAGCTTTGAAAATTCTGCTTAAAATTTTGTAAAACCGAATGAATATTCAATCATGAAAAATCAGTAGGTGAATTCACATAAATATTTATGATAAAACCAAATTCAAAACTGCATGTCAATACATAAACTTAATGATATATTAGCTTCGTAAAATACTACTTAAAATTAAGCAAACTTTAAAACATATTCATGAAATAATGAGCACTTAGTTGTTTTACAGCTACATTCTCATACCTAGTTCTCATAACTAGTTCAATTTTTTTAGTGTTTATATAGAAAGACTTCTGTGAAAATTAGACGTTTACCATGTCCATAAATTAGTGATGTAAAACTGGAGTACTGTAATTAGTTACAAATACACAAAAACGAAGCTCAAGATCAACGCCCAGAATGGAATTTTCTGCAGGTGTATGAACTAGTCAGTTTATCCAGTACGGCGTAACTAATTTCTCCATGAAAAATGCGAAGTAGCCTATGGAATTTCAGAAAAATACTGTAAGAACATAACAAGTTCATAAAGAAAATAATAAGCTTATAAAAAACAGATTACCTAACCACCTATCTTTCTATCTGTTTCTCTGTCAGTTTTTGTATCTGTCGGTCGGTCCATTTGTCCATCCGTCTGTCCGTCTGCCTGTCCTTCTTTCTGTCTGCCTGCCGTCTGCCTAACTAGTTACGTAACTACCGATTTTTCTACTTACTTACCCACTTTTGTACCTCTCTTTCTACTTGTCTATCAGTCCACTCATCCATCAGAGAGCCCGTCCTCCTTCTGTTCAAATGTCTATCTATCCATCTATCGCAGTGAGATAGTACATCCATTCCATAGTAATTTTGTTTACGAATATCTTGATTTTTTAAAATCGTTTTGATTGGAAGTAAAATATACTAACAATAAGTAAAGATCGAAGATTATTATTTACTTAGCCCTAAGGTTTTATCCACCTCACTCCAACATATTTTTATTTTCACATGTTTATTTATTTGTCAAATAATTTTTGGAGTAGAACTGTTCATTAATTTATTTTTTTAGTTAACATTGTACTCGTATTTTAATTGATGTAGAGTTTATGAAATTTCCATTTTCTGAACATTCCTAGGGCTGAAGAAAATAGTCAGTAGGGCTAGGATTTTGATGAAATTGCATATTTTTTCTAGTAAACTAGAAACATTGCTTCTTTAGTATTTATATGTTGTGTGATAAACTAAGTGTTGTAAAACATATTTTTTGTTGGTGCATTTTTTGCATTTTTTTACCTCTTACAGCTCATAAGAGCATTTTTTTGTTTTATTCAGTCATTTTTGGGGTATTTTCATTTAATTTTGGCCATAAATCCCCATTATTAATGTAAAATATTATTTATTTCCTTTGATATTTTCTCCACATATTTTTTTCAATTAAAACCCATTATTTTGTATATTATTTTAATCATTTTTCTACACAAATATTACCATTTTAACGTAGTACACCCCACGTATGGATCAGACCAACCATCCCTTTAATAGACTCCTTTATACCTGCTAGTTCTGGATAAGAGTGGCCTTGTGGTGGACTACATGGAACTACATCAGGTAAAATAATTAATTAAAGTGTACTACTTACAAAAATTATGTAAAATTAAATAAACCTGAATGTTGGTACTAGAATTTAATTTAATTACTAGTCTAAATATTAATATTCCTACGAAGCCAATTATGTAAGATCAATTTTTAGAGCATTTTAAGGGCATTTTTTTAAGATTTTTAGTTCATAAATGCATTGTTTTAGGGCATTTTTTCATGATTTATAGGTCATTTATATCCTAGCCCTAATAATGAGTATCAGGATAGTAAATAATAATTTCTACATACATTATTTACAAAATGCGTCTCGTTGCCGAGTGTCTCTATTGTCTGTAAGGAGCAGAGAGAGTGTATATTCGACACCCCTCGATAATAGACCTGCTTAAGTGACGTGAGATTATATCAGAATGCCGAAACAAAAATCCAACAAAGAACAGATGATAAGGCGACTGAATTCAGAACATGGGGACAATATTATTTTATTGCGATGTACCGAAGTACATATGATATTTCCGTGCAGGAATTCTGCGTTATCATATGATCGGATCCCGACCACTTAGTCACTCGTAATGAGTGCACCTCTGCACATTAGTGTGTTGGACATTGTGCCACGGTTACACATCTGTGACACGGTGCATGAGAATTGGCCACTAAAAGGGAAACTAAGAGATGCAGCTTAAACAGAGAGGATTCAATCCGGCATCGGAATTGGAATCCGGTGTAGCTTAGTGGATAGAGAACAGACGAAGAGGAAGACCTAAAATAATAAGGAGCAACACAATTAGAGATGAGGCTAAACAGGCAGGGAAAAGCTGGAAAGAAATTAAAACTCTCTGACGAACAATAGAGTACGATGGCGTGCTTTCATCAAGGCCCTATGCTTCTCTGCGGAGTGACCATGACTACTACTACTACTACTACTACTACTACTACTACTTAGTGGATAGAGCGTCAGCACGTAAAGCTGAAAACCCGGGTTCGAATCTCGGTGCCGGAGAGAATTTTTCTCCGCTCCACAGATCCTTCATCATAGGAACAATATGTTTGACTTAATTTATAAGAATGAATTTTTTTGTAAATGTAATGTTTGTTTCGAGTTAATTAATTTGAAACACAAGTAATGCTGTAAATGTAAATTCTATTATGAGTTCATTCATACGGTACAAACTGTAGAAACAGCCGCACCGTAACTAGTCGAGCGTGCACACAAGCATTTTGTAAACCTCTACGTACGATGCAGCTTAGCCTATAACAGGCTTGCAGAACTAGGCGACAATTGTGGCGTTTCGTCACTCATCGGATACGTCACTTACCCCTTCCTTCAATCCCCGCGTCATTGACTTGGTAAAGGATGAAATTTGTATTCAGTGTCTGTCTTATGTGATTGCGTACGGGCCACAGATACGTCATTCAACGCCTGTGGATTATGGACGGGAAACCAACGCTTTCCCCATGCTTTCCACCCCTCTCTCGCCAGTTCTGTATCCCTGGGCTATAGGCTAACCGATATTTTTTTTCAATAATAATAATAATAATAATAATAATAATAATAATAATAATAATAATAACAATATGTACAAGAGAATATAAATGTGTGTATTAGGCCTAGTTACAGTTCAGCCGTTTGTGAATCTTTGAAAAATAATTGAGTGTCAATTGTGGCTCGTTGAGCGTGTAATATGAAACATCAAATTATTCAAGTACAGTATGTAAAAGATAATGCCACTCCTAGTGGGAAAAGAATGGTTTTATATTTTCTGTACATATGTCAAACTTCTATTTTATTTGCCAATTAATTCCAAATTATTGCATTGTAAAGGGATGTATTATTTGTTACTATGGGCAATGATTTGTGATACTCCATGTGTGACTTATTGAGCCATTTCATCGTTACGTTGAGGTAAGGTAAGCATCGTATCCAGATTTGAAATCTATCCAGCAACGTTCATTTATTCAGCACGTTAACATTGATCAATGATCGTGGTGATAGTCTTATAACTCCCTGTCCATGATGTTATGGAACCTGTAAGCACGTATTATAACTCCCTTTTCAGGATTTTTTGTTCCATATTATAAATCAAGATAATTCTGTGGTGTTTGGGTAAAGGGAGATAAGTCATAAAAATGAGTTCGGAGATAAATGAAAATTAAACTTGGAACCCTTATTACAAATAATTTTCTACACAAATAAAACACATCAACTGCTAGTATTCTTTTGATTTTTGCACACCCACTTGTATAATTTAACTTCTGTGTTCATCTGGGGAACAAAATTCCATCTGCACAAAAAATGACTTATACCCCTTTACCCGAACACCACAGAATTATTTATAAGGTTATACAGTTAACCTACTAAAAGCTTTATTTGTGGAAAAACAGGACGGATAGAAGAGTCACCATGTCATATAATTTCAGTTACAGTTTTCTTGCGATTCTAAGCAGTGTACTTTTGCCGAACTACATAAATATATCGTATATCATCTTCATTTATGACGTCTGTCGACATCTTTCAATACTCAAACCTCAAGCTATACTTAAACCTGTATAGAATTTCAGTAGCAGATTTTTTCGGTACGCCATCTTCCCGGTGTATTGCGTATTGCCTGACAAGTTGCCACAATTCACTGATAGTTGCTGCATCATCCATAACAGTCGAATACACCAAAGACTTAAATATCTTCACAGAAAGAAGTCGAATGGATTCAAGTCAGGTGAGCGTGGAGGCCAAGTAATTGATCTTCTACCTATCCAGACACTCGATAACATGCATTAAGATGACTGCGGGAACAAAGACTAAGATGTGCGTGAGAGTATCTTTTTGTAGTTCCTTTCTGTAATCTTGTTCAGAACTGATTTCAACAGTTAGGGTACGTACACGTTGGAGCAATGATAAACGATAAAAGAAACTACCTAGCGATGCTTTGGTAGCTATTATCAAAGAATCAAGTGTTCATATCGGAGCAACGAGGACGCGGGAAGCGAACATTTTGATTTATCAGTAGTAGCAGGGTTTAAGCCGCAGTCGCATTTGTCGCATTTTGCTACTCGACTACTAAAAATGCAACAAACTCTGAATGTAAATGTGCAAAAATGCGACAACCACATTGGACTTCAGAAGCGAAGATGGTAATGGAGAACATGAAATCTGAAATGTGTTTGAACTAACTAATTCTGGAGAATCTTAATTTAAATGAAATGCTAATGGAATGGGCAATGTTCGAAATGTATTGTGCATTAGAAGTTGAGGAGTGGATTTCAGAGTTGGTGCAACTCATGTAAGTTAAATAAAAAAATTCTTCTAATTGATTCATAACTTATAATTCCAGCGCATACTGTAAATTGTGAGCGAGGATTTAGTTGCATGAATCTTGTAAAAATTGGAATTAGAAACCGCCTTTCAGTAAAAAGAGTTAGCACACTGCCAACAATAAATCTTGAAGGGTCTACTTGTAAAGAATATCAATGTTTAGAATACCCATAAAATAACGTATTTTAATGTGATGTAAATTCAGCAGTAATTGATTCTAAACATACCTACGTCTAATAATTTACTTACATAAGTTTATATAGAGTGTGATAAGATGGATTGAAAGTAATAAAACTCCAAGAAAAAATTGTATAACTTTTTGTTTCTGCATACTTTATTAATTTTATCTTATGTATAATTATTTAGCCTATAATATTGCACAAGATTTTCGTAATTTGCACAGATATAATTTTTAATTTGTGCATTTTTGCGAAAATTATTTATTTTCTAGCTTAAGCGCTGAGTAGAAGATATTCTATACATCCACTTAATGAAAGAAGATATATAGAAAATATCAGTTTCTAGGTTTAAGGTTAATATAACTTAAATACGTACAAAAATTCAACCCGTTTCTCATCCCAAAGCTAATATAAATTCATTGTGAGATGATTGGTTCTTGTGATCACATAACGTATCACGAATAAATACACAACTGATCAATTTGTCAATATCCATGATAATTAATTTACTATGCCGAAATAATAATAAATCGATTAATATTGGGATATATTGATAACCACCGGTCATTATATAGATTAATATTATTTTAATCAGAGATCATATGAACGACAAGCGCGAAGAAAATGGAATTTTTCTTTTTCGTCGCTTTCATCGTGTATGAGTATCTTCGCTTTTATCGTTACTCCAATATGCACACCTCAATGACAACGCATGCTTCAATTCTCTCTGATATAACATCGCTGCTTCTTTCACAATTTATCGTCGCTCCAACGTGTACGTATCCTAACTGAGTAACGGGATAAATAAAATGCCAAATTTATCGTGTGATCTTTGTGAAAATAACGATAAATATCGTCATTATATCGGTTTCCATATCGATAAACCTGAGCTGGGTGATCGATTTTAAAGAGCGGTAAAATCGTCAACATGGCTTCCTCCGAGAGATAATTAAAGACTGGCGGTCCTTGTCGTAGATATACGACACATAAGGAACTTCATCCCTGACAGAGTATTCCAAGAATAATTCCTTGGCCATTTGTACAATACATTCTATATTAAAAAGTCGTTAAATAAAACATTGCTACTATGTATAACTGCTACTATTGTACTGCTACGAGGACGGTTCGGAAAGTAGCCCTTTATTTTCAACAGTAGTATGGGAAGGCGAAAGCTGACGCCATAGTAAAGTGACTCAGTGACTATCCCGTAGTTACACAAAGTGCTGCAACTGGAAGACGTCTCTCGAGCTTGAAAAAAGTGATTCCATGTATAAACAATCTGAGAATGTTCATTTTAAGTAGTTCCTCCTACACACAACGATCATCATGAAACAACCTGAAGGAACGGCTGAATGCTATGTCTGGAATTCTGTTCAATGCCCCCGCTACAGCCCTTTAAATAGAGTCTACGTCACCAAAATAACATCCTTTAGCGATATTTCGGGTTTGAGGAACAAAAAGAAGTCGCCAGTATATTGTTAACTGTCTGTTGCTGATTCGTGTCGTGTAATGAGTAAAATGAGTGGCATCATCAAGGACCCCGCCAGCTGTGAAGTGCGTGCAATTATACGGTCTCTTCATGCAGAAAACACGAATGTTAACTAAATTCATCGTCCTCCAGTAAGACTTATTAACCAAGTATTACGACTGAAGAAGGTGTAACACGCAGTTCAGAATGTTTGAAACTAGTCGAAAGAATGTTCACGATTAAGTGCGATGTAGCAAGTCTTCAGATGTCAGATGAACTTTTGTAGGAACTGAATGCTAAGATTCGGGACAATCTACGCTTTATAATTAAGAATTTTGCATTCTGTTCTGTATGAAATTGTAACGGATATACTAAGTAAGCTTATCATGAATTTTCCTCTGCGTGTATTCCTATAATTCCAAATTACAACCATGAAACAAAGAGAATAGCCTCGATACCCAAATTCTCAGAGTGATATCAAAACGAGGGACACGAATTCTTTGATCTTAAGACTAAAAATTGTAAATTTATGAGTTTATTAAATAACTATTTTACATTTTGCACAGTAAAATGTATTTGAATGTTCTTGTATTTTGGGTCTAGGAATTCTTGTCACAGGACATGTCGTCATTATACCTTCTTGTCACCGACTACATTTTAGTCACCGGCGTTGTCGTCGCCTATTACATTTTAGTCACCAACAATCTCGTCACAGATTATATTTAATAAATAATTTATTAAGGCTTTATTGAAAAAAAATAATGTAATTTAAATGTCATTGTAAGGTTGTTTCCGCGGTTACGCAAATAAGTATGACATTAAAAGTCATTATAAAGTTGTTTCCGTGGTTACGCAAATAAGTATAATGAGATTTAAATCTCATTGTAAGGTTGTTTCCGTGGTTACGCAAATATGTATGATATTAAAAGTCATTGTAAGGTTGTTTCCGTGGTTACGCAAATAAGTATAATGGGATTTAAATGTCATTGTAAGGTTGTATCCGTGGTTACGCAAATAAGTGTGAGATTAAGAGTCACTGTAAGGTTGTTTCCGTGGTTACGCAAATAAGTATGAGATTAAACGTCATTGTAAGGTTGTTTCCGTGGTTACACAAACAAGTATAATCAGATTTAAATGTCATTGTAAGGTTGTTTCTGTGGTTACGCATATAAGTATAATGAGATTTAAATGTCATTGTAAGGTTGTTTCCGTGGTTACGAAAATAAATATAATGACTTAAATGTCACTGTAAGGTTGTTTCCGTGGTTACGCAAATAAGTATAATTAGATTCATGTAATTCTAAGGTTGTTTCCGTGATTACGCATGTAAGTAGAACTATATGGCAAAAAAAAATTAGGTGTAAGGTAATGTTCTTACTTTATTTATTATCAAATTTATTGTATTGATGGAGCACCACGAAGGGGAATTTTGATTCACTTGAAGTATTAGGGGCTTTAGGGTTATTTCGAAGGTCACTCCCCACCCCGTAAAAAGAAGAAAGTGCAGGATTTAGACAGAAGGACTAGTAGGATCGCAGAATGATACCCTGATTATAAAGAAGATGGTGATGTTCTTACATACCTCAGAGCCATCGGACACAATTTGGGTGGAAATTTTTAAACATAAATCATGAAACATTTTATGCTGTGTTTAAATTTTGAAACATTAATCACATAACATTTTATACAATGTGCTTATGGACATTTTACTTATCAAAATAAATTATTATTTAAAAAAAAAAATGTGTACTGGTGACCAAAATATCGGGTGACCAAAAAGTGGAAGTAACCAAAACACCAGGTGACAAAATTTAAGTGACTAGGTAGTACAATGACGAAAAATCCGTTTCCCTTGTATTTTATGTAATCCACCTGAAGAAACTCTCCGAACCACCTTCATGTAAGTCACATCTTAATTATTCAGTGTTTACGATAAATTGTGCGTTATAATACCTATAAATAATAATTCAGTATATAAGGAGATCGGAACAGAATATTCATATTTGATATAGAAGCTTTCCTGGTGTGAAGTGAAGGGTACGGAAAGCTATGTCAAACACGCTCCGGCAGCCTATCAACAATTCTACTCGAATGCAAGTTTAACTATATTTTTGGAAGATTTTGTGCCATACAGTTCGTATTTGCAGTCATTTTTTATTTTGTAAAGTAGAAGCTACAATTGATCTTAATTTATGATAGCGAGTGTTTCTTAGTAGTTCTCCATTACGGCAAAAACCCAACACATGGCCAAGGGTTTCATTCTCGCTATAGTCAGTATGACGGCAGCGGATTGTGTTAGTACATCTACAGGAACTGCTCGAACCGCCAGGATGTTAGAGGACATATTTGAGTCTTGGTCCATTCTAAAATTGATAAATCGTCCTGTTATTTACTCAAAAGTTGGCTTTAAGATGATCTGCAAAAACTTCAACGTCTCTGCCTATTAATACATGCGCTTTCCATATATTAAAAGTCCCTTCTCTTAATGTTTTTCTTATTTTCCTATCCATCCATTGAATACAATCATTGTCATCGGATAGGTCCAGTTTCTTAACTACAATTTTTCTTTCGGCTGGAAGATCTCTTACAGCATGAAAACCACTGGCAATAAACTCATTCAGTTGAGTAGAAGCTGTAACCTGCTTCATCGCGAGTTAAATAAACGTCTGCAGTATGTGCAGGACAATATCTTGCAAGATCAGAGATGACTTTGAAGGACAAAGTAGGAAACGAATTATATAATACAAAGGCAAGCCTGAGTGTATGTAGGGGTAGTTAGAGGACGTATCCTCGAAAAGAAAAAGAATGCAATCACCGCAGGCTGTGATTTTTGTTTTATCAGATCTATCATTGTGAAACAAGTTTAATACCTCAATAAATAAAACGTCGAAGTATTTTCACAATTAAATCGATAAAAGTTGAACCAAAGTGGATAATATCGATATATGTATTAAACGAGCTCGTTTGTGAGTCAATGAACTCTTTAAAGATTGTTTGGATATTCAATTGCTGTAATTTAGTGTTATCTGTCTGAAGCAATCTTGACAGCAATGCGGGACTCTATTTCCATTTAATACGCCAGATAAAATCTGCAACAGATGAGTGACCGATATCTTGTTAAATGAGCCTTGTTTATGTGAGTGTGGTCGTTGTGGATCCTAATGACGAAGATAACTGGATCCCATTCAAACAACAATTTCGTACGTCTTTATCCTTAACTTTTAATTGCATGATCTGTGAAAATTCAGCAAGGTCCATTGCACATTAAAAAGTTGAATTGTAAAATGCAGCCACAAACAAAAAATGACACCACTCTTAGAGTAACTTAATCATTTTTATCTTTAAACTTTATCGCTATATAAAGCACATTGTGGAAGCATTATGATTCTGCATATAGTAGATTTAAGTTTTGTACATATAGGCCATATGCATACATTTTCAGCATTTCTGATTCTGAAAAAAATATATATTTATAGGCCTATGCTGTAATATATTCTTATATATTATTTTTTACGTTTCTCCTTCCTGGCTCTCTATGTAGCTAACGCTTTATGTCTAGATTTATTGCACAAATTTTTATCCCTCTTCAGTAGTCACTTCTGCAAAAAAATATTCACATGAAATAGAATTTAAAAGTAAATTGAGTTTATTACAGCAAAGAAATATGGATTTATTCTAGGCAGGCTATAGCCATTTTTTTGTATATTTTTCATCGCGTACAACGTTGAGTGGTAGCCCAGATCACATACAATCGCCAGGATCGCCACCCGTCGCCTTAAATGAACACGAAATGGGAGTGCAGTCGCTAACGCAATTCAAATGGGAGTTATGACGTGATTCCTTATGTAACAACTAGAGGGCAGCATAGTAAATCTGACAAAAGTTGTTACCATCAAAGCCTTAAGTCCGAGCAATCTGGGTATAATTATATGATCTAGGATGATAGTATAGCCAGTATAGGCAGTTACGATCGGAAATATAGTATTTGTCACAGCAATTTATCAGTTTATATTTTATTATTATTACTGTTGTTGTTATTACCATTAATATTAAAGACTTGACACTTTCACTATATTCAGGTTGGTGCTATGTTTTTGGATATTTGCATCATGTCATAGACGTTACATCAAACGTTTCTTAGTTAGGTACGTATGAATTCAAATATCAGGAAATATAAGGAAATGGGCAAGCTACCTATTGGATCCGTTATCATGAGACACTTTCCAAGACTTTCTTGTTAATGTTAGATCCAACAGGTACGTTGCCTCGTTCTCTACCTTCTATTGATAGAGGAACGTTGGATGTATTTATAAATTGTTATTATTATTATTATTATTATTATTATTATTATTATTATTATTATTATTATTATTCAGAGCATGTAGTACGTATAGCGAATCAAGAAATGCATATAGACTGTTAGTTGGGAGGCCGAAAGAAAAAGACCTTTGAGGAGGTCGAGACGTAGATGGGAAGATAAAATTAAAATGTATTTGAGGGAGATGGAATATGACGTGTAAATCGCGAACTCCTTTGAACAAAAAATTGAAAGTTCAAAAGATATGTGTGTATGCGTGCTTAAGTGCGTATGTGTGTGTGTGTGTGCAAACTGCCTTGTAAATTTAGTGTAAATCTAGCCGCTAAGGAAACGGAGTAGAAAAGAAGCTTTATTTCTCTGTAAAAGATTAATATCTGTACAAAATTATAACTTCAATTTTGAACTTGCTCAATCAAAATGTATTAATGTGTAAAAGTATTTAAAAGTATCATTTTGTAAAATTATTCTAGTCCAAATCGTTACAAAATGGAAGGAAAGAAGGAATCAAGTTAGAGTAAAATATTTTCTGTTCTATGTGTATGTAAATTCCCCTGTAAAAGTAATGTAAACCTAGCTCTCAAGGAAGTGGAGTGGAAAAGAGGCTTTATTTTTTTTGTAAACGATTAATCTACAGAATTATATACGAAATTTAAAATTAGCTCAGACAAAATTTGTTAGTCTGTAAAAGTATCATATTGTAAAATTTACGTAAAAAGAATAATCATGTTAGTGTAAAATATATTTTGCTAGTCTATAAACATGTCTAATGTGGAGTCACAATCCCTCTCTCATGCGATGTGTTCTGTTTAAATTTAATAAAAATGTCATTTTTTAAACCAGAAAAGTTGGGGAAGCGAATCGCAGTAGAAGTCAAGTAACACCCAGTCAATATAACTTTATGCCAATGAACAAAATTCATTTAGACAATAAGAAAAAGCTCATGATCAGGAAAAAATGTTGGTATGATGTAATACAAAAATTTCCCGCCCTAAATAACACCATAATTTAATTAAGAGGGTCTTAATTTTATCTACAGCGTAGACAAGAAGAGAAAAAAATGGTATGAAGTCGGTAACATTCCTCATTGTATGCTTTAAGCATTTCGCAACAATTCAATATTTTTCTTGTTGCGAACAATAATTTTTTATAGTTCATTTTTTTCAAATATCATTCAAAATACACATAATTTACTACGCATCAAACAAAAGCTATAAGAAATTATTTCGTTTTCTGAATTACACACAAAAGTACTGTCCATTTTTTGGGGTATACTGTAAGCAGTAACATGAGCTGCTGTCAAGATGTCAAAAGGAGCATAGCAATGGTAATTGAAGATTTTAAAAGAAAAAGGAGCATGTTCTGCGAACCACGAAAAAAAAACTAAAATAGAGACTAGTGAAGTGCTTTGTATGGAGTGTGGCACTGTATGGGGGTAAAAACGTAGATATTACGACGAAGTTGAGAGAAACGATTAGAACCATTTGAAATGTGGATATGAAGAAAAATGGAGCGTGTGAAATTGACAGACAGATCAGGAAATGAAGCTGTGGTAGAAAGAGTGGTGAAGAAATAATAGTGCTGAAATTGATCAGGAAGAGAAAAAGAAATTGGCTGGGTCACTGGCTAAGAAGAAACTGCCTATTGAGGGATAAACTGGAAGGAATGGTGAACGGAAGGAAAATTCGGATCAAAAGAAGGTATCAGATGATAGATAACATTATGACACAGTATATGGATCGTATACGGAGAATAAAAGAAAGGTTTAAAACCGAAAGATTGGAGAATGCTGGATTTGCAATGAAAGACAGAAAACTATGACTGAATGAATATTGTCCATAAATCTAAACGTAGAGATATTTAAGGTAACTTAAACCTTTTACGGTTAAAGTAGATGTAGGCTACTGCAGGGTTATAGGCCTAATTATCCTTAGACCTTAGCTATAAACAAATGTGAAAGCGGTTACCATGAATGGGATAGGTAAATTGGGTCCCAATTAATACATTAAAGACATATTAAAAAGTTAATGGATTTTAAATATGTAAAAAAGTACACTTTTTTTATAAATCAGATTTCTTATGCATCATTCTTGGGTAATTCAAACGTAGATACTGAATACGAAGGAAATCTCTCTGGTACCGGTAGTTTAGGGGAAATAAACTACTAGGAACGATTTGAGGAGCACTATGACTTATATAACCATTCTTTTGAGCAGTGGTAGAAATATGAACATTAAAAATACTTTAATTATGACAGTATTTAATATCATACAAATGATTAATTAATTTTAATTCCAATTACAAACTCTTAACATGAAGATGCCACTAAGTGTTTCTGTAGGCTATTTTGAACAGTGTAGTACAGTATTTGTATATACACAGACAGACAGATAAAAGGAATGATCAAAATTACTTCTTCGGTATGAGGTATGTTGAAATCGTGTATTTCCGTGATAGTTCAGAAATGATATTTTGCAGCACTACAATACTTTCTCTGTGTACTTTAATTTATTATTAAGAGAAATGTTTCATAATAATTATTATATTAAAGTTTGAACCGTTGTGACGTCTTAATATTTCACGAAGAGTTTCGAAATAGTTATCAAATACATCCACTGCTTTCTGAAGAAGCTGGGTCTTGTGAGTTGATATGCTGCTCTCCTTTCTTTCTGTAGATCACCTTGAAATCTTCAAGGAGAATACTTAGGCGCCTATTGAACGTTATAATTCCTTCGAAATTAAACTACAGTTTTTGTCACTTTGCTACAAGCTCCCAGTTCTAAATGAAGTTAGTCCTGTTGTCAAATGAGAAATACATAAATCGAAGAATTCGAATTATTTTAATACGTTGGGAATTAAGAACAAAAATTCTGGACGTGATTTATTTATTAATATTAATTTAATTATGTAGAATATTTAAGTAACTAATTATGTACGTAAGTGTTTTAGTTTTAGCGACATGTTATAGGCCTAGATATGGAAGCATCGAGCGTTTTGTAGGTAGATTACAGCTCCACATAAAAGAAGGTAAGAAATGGAACTCAATTTGTTGACTACGTTGCTAAGCGTTATTCTCCAGGCAAGGAAGTGGACCTATATACTGGATTGGTTGCTAAGGTAAACTCTCCAGACAAAGTACGAAGCCACAGTAACGAAAGGGACTCATGATCCGAGACTGTTGGGTTCGAATCAAGCTTCATCTAATTACATACATGGTTGTTATAATGAATTTAAATACTATTATAGTCACAATCATGCCATGGTATGAAAGAAAAATTTCACAACCTCGAGCGGGAATCGAACCTGCGACTTGTCGCAGGTTCGATTCCCGCTCGAGGTTGTGAAATTTTTCTTTCATACCATGGCATGATTGTGACTATAATAGTATTTAAATTCATTAATATGTCCCATCAACGGACGTGTATACGTCACCAAACATCGTAAGATGAAGATTATGGTTGTTTTACTTCGAAATTTTCCCAAACTATAAGGAGAATATCAGGCAACTTCGTGGTGAATCCTCGATCTCAACTCACTATCACCAATTTTATTCTACTAATACTATTAAAAGCATGGGAGCCTGTCTACTGGGTTCGTTATCAAGAGATGTTCTCTTGACAACAGAGGGAAACCTATCTGTCGAATTCGTTACGAAGAGCTGTACCGTATTTATCAGGCAAAATAAGCAACCTCTCTATTAGATGCGTTAACAAGTGCTATTCTCCAAGTAAAGTAAACTTATTAGTTATATGCATTAACGAGAGATATTCTCCACTCAGAAGAGAGGAACCAAACTATTGGGTCGACTTATCATGAGCAATTTTCCAGAAAAAAAAGAAGAACTGAGTTGTTTTATAAGTACTCATGAGCTATTTTCCAGAAAGAAGAAGAAGAGGAGAACCGATCTGTTACATAAGGAATCGAGAGCTATTCTCTAAACAGAAGACGGAAACCGACCTTTGGATAGGTAATCAAGAGCTATTCTCCAGACAGAAAAATGGAATCCTCCATATAGAATAAGTGCACCGATTGTTGCATACATAATCAATAGCTATTCTCCCGATAGAAAAGGGGAACCGATCTGTTGCACAAGTAAACAAAAGCTATTCTCCAGATAGAAAAAGTACACCGATTTGTTGCATACGTAATCAAGAGGTATTCTCCAAACAGAAGAGGGTAAGTGATCTATTGGAAATGTAATCAAGAGCTATTCTCCAGCCAGAAGAGGGGAACCGATCTCTTGCATAAGTAATCAAGAGATATTCTCCAGACAGAAGAGGGGAACCGATGTGTTGCATAAGTAATCAAGAGCTATTCTCCAGACAGAAGAAAGGAACCGATCTGTTGCATACGTAATCAAGAGCTATGCTCGAGATAGAAGAGGGGAACCGATCTGTTGCATAAGTAATCAAGAGCTATTCTCCAGGAATGAACCGATTTGTTTCATACATAATCAAGAGCTATTCTCCAGATAGAATAAGTGCACCGATCTGTTGCATAAGTAATCAAGAGATATTTTCCAGACAGAAGAGGGGAACCGATCTGTAGCATAAGTAATCAAGAGCTATTCTCCAGGGGGAACCGATTTGTTTCATACATAATCAAGAGCTATTCTCCAGGTAGAATAAGTGCACCGATCTGTTGCATACGTAATCAAGAGGTATTCTTCAGACAGAAGAGGAGAAGTGATCTATTGGAAATGTAATCAAGAGCTATTCTCCAGCCAGAAGAGGGGAACCGATCTCTTGTATACGTAATCAAGAGCTATTCTCCAGGAAGGATAGGGGAACCGTCTGTTGTATGCATAATCAAGAGCTGCGTTCCAGGTATAAATGTGGACATTAATTACATATATATCTACTTAAATCATACAACTTATAAATGAAGTCAGATGTCTTAATTTTTTGTTATAGAGATTGTTTTTGAGTGTAACACAGAAAACGAAAATTCATCATTGAATGCATCTTAAACGAATTTATTTTTATATGTCTTTCGAATAGTAGGAAAAAGAAAACACACATAAACGATATTATCATTTCAAAAATGATAAATGAAAGCAATTGCGAAAGTCATAAACTTTATTCCTAAGTATATGTTACACTTTTTATTTACTCGACTCTTACTGGCTATGTTAAGTGAAGAAGTTTGTGAATGTAATATTTTAAGTTGGAACATAATTATATGAGTCTAATGCAATGTGCATATTAAGGTACAATACTCATAAATCTTTGGTACGTCTCCACGCTTTTATATTCAGAACGGCACCTGATCACGATATCTGTACACGTGTTTCATGTACGTGAAATTAATGTATAATTATTGAAGACGAGATCAAGGATGCTGACTTAATTTTAGACATTGACTAATGTTCATACACTTTCATCAACATCAGGGCGGTGATTCTCATTCTTCATAAAACTCTAATGAAGGTTATGACATTTCTGCTACATACAGTTATATTTATTTAACTCAACGAACATATTTTCTACAATATTGAACACATAGTTTCATCATTTCTTTGCAAAGTGGATGCTAAATTACCTGTATGACCTTAACATATCGCTTTGGTTTACCGTCACCGCATTGCTGAAATCTTTACCGCTACCAGTGTTGCTATTAAGGACGAAATAACAATTTTACTTTTTATAATTATATTCTTTATCTCTACCACTGTTCCTACAGTATTAGGAGTATCATTTTTTTCCTCATACCTTTCTTTTCATCCCTACCACTGATGATATGATGATACGGTTAGAATTCGCTTTTGGAAACTTTTCCTTCACCGCCACCACTATTTCTATGCCAATAGAGATACATTATTATTTTTCACGGGTCTTCCTCTTTATCATTGTTACTATTGTTATAGTGAAAGTAGAATAATTAAAATGGTTTGTTTCCTAAACCTGCTATTTTGCTCAAAAACCGATTTTGAGCCAATAACGTAATAAAGTATTTCTTACATTATGAATCCAATACTGAAATTATTTTTTGCCTATTTCGGCTATTTGTTGGTAAACTACATAGAACGGTATAAAATATCTATAAGATAAGAATAAACAAGGATATTTAAAATAGGTTTGTATATTTCAAAGTCAGCAATAACTGAAAGTGAAATAGCAGATTTTGGAAGAAGAAAAAAAAACTATTCCATTTTCCTCAAACCTTATTTCTTACCTCTGTTATGGTCACCTGCTATTTTGCTCAAAAACCGATTTTGAGCCAATAACTTAATAAACATATTTCTTACATTATGAATCCAATACTAAAGTTATTTTTTGCAAATTGCTGTTATTTATTGGTAAACTATAACGTATTCTAATACAGTTAGTACAGTACATAGAACGGTATAAAATATCTGTAAGATAAGAGTAAATAAGAATATTTAAAATTGGTTTGTATATTTCAAAGCCAACAATTTTTCTCCTTTCTGTAAAAACAACTGAAAGTAAAATAGCAGGTTTCGGAAGCAAACTGTTCCATTTTCCTCAAACCTTACTTCTTACCTCTGTCACGGTTGTATATGTATACTTCTTTCCCTCAAGTCTTCCCTTTCACTCCTACAATCGTTTCTATAGTTACATAGTATGACTTCGGTTCTAAATATGTGGTCCGCGGACCATTGATGGTCTGTAAATTATTCGAAAGTTGATCCGTGGAACTAAAATACGTTTTAAAGTTATACTTTAATTAAGGTTAATTCCATCATGTTCTTAGATTTTCCTGAACTTAGAATGTTTTATCTCAGACGGTTGGGATCGGAAGTTTAATAGGAATGATATCGCGTGAAGGATTTCTCGTGGCCTGCGTATCTTGCCTATATATCTGCCACTTTTAGCTCTTTAGATTCTACAAATTTTAGTCTTCAGGTTCAAACATGATCAGCGTTTACCATTCAGGATAAGCTTGAAGCAAGGATAAAAAAAATTAAAACTGCGGTCTCACTGAGCTAAAAGTATAGATATTACTATAGATCCTTCATCATAAAAGTATAGAATTTGATTCATTTTCTATTCTCAGCGACTTTCTAGGAACTTAATGATGACGAACTCACGTTCGATATTGATGGAAATATAAAATAACAACTTTATTCATTAACATTAAAAATAAGGGAATATTTTTCTTCTGGCAATTAAAATATCAATTGAATGAAAAAGTTCTTATTGGTGAAAAAAATTCGCCATCGAAGAAAAAGAGCAGCTGTAGGATTACTTTCTGATTCGAGCTTAAAAATTGTGTTCCCTAAAATGACTCTATTGCAATTTATTACATGGAAAACACATGTATCCCAATGTTTCTGGAATTGCAATACAACACTTATTGCAACTTGTATTAACATGTTAGTGCGAGAGTGTGTCTTCTTAAAGAACATAATAATGTAACAGTAAACTTAATGTTGAACCTCATTTGCAACTTTGAGTAGCTATAATTGAGCCAGATTTTGCGAAACTGACAGCTTCAAAGGAAAGCAACATCAATAGTACAATTGGCAGCCTTGTTGTAGGCCTAAAAAACTGTTTCATTTTTCGTAGCAAAGAAATAATTAACTTCGTATTTATGTATTTTCAGATATATTAAAAAAAACTGAAACTACAATGTAGTATCACCATTAAGTACTTAAAAATTAGAACATATATGCCAGCCTAAATTATGCAAAACATTTTAGGCAGCCCGACAACATGTAATATGAGTTCTAAGGGGTCCGTAGCACCAGAAAATTTGAGAATCCTGCCATAGGGGTAAAATTTTATTATTCTTCTCAAGCCTTCATTCTTACTGCTACCTAGGATCTAGTGAAAGGAATACAATATTCTTTATCTCATACCTTTATTCAACTAAAGCTAAACACATTAAATTATAGTGGAGCATGGCTCATGTTCGAGAATCGGTTCAAAACACGCAAACATATAAGAAGATAAATATCAGTGAATTTATCTTAAAAACAAAAACTAAATGTATTAAAAACAACAAGAATCATTTAGTAATTATTAATTATAGTTAGTTTAAAAATAAAGTAATAAACAAAATTTAGTCATAACTAACGTATAAACATTTTAAATTAATAATTATAATAGGTATAGAATAAAAAATGTAGCAAAAACAAAATGTATAACCATTCTGCGTTCTCTGCGTTCTGAATTCTCTGCGTTTGTCTGAACCAAAATGTAAAACCAATGCAGCTTTTTATCATAGCATGAGTCAAGGTCCCAGATTATTAAACAAATATTTTAACCATGAATCCTCTCCATATTAATAAAAAAAATTGTATTGGATTTGTAGTTTGGATTTAAGCATATTAAGCACTATTTAATCTGTATTCACTCTCAATTTTAAATTTATTTTTGTCTGTATTGGAATCCCCTCCTGAGCACGAGTCTTACTCATTCAGGAGTGGGCTAGTTTATCTTTCATTGTATTCATTAATTTGTATTTATTTAAAACTTACTAGCAATAATAAATAAATAAAATAAATAAATAAAAATTTAGTAATTATTAGGCTAATTATAATAATTATTAGTATCCCGGTGAATTCCAGTAGAGTAAGTGATGAATAATGAATAATAGCGGCACTAGGGAAGGATATTCTGCATGTCTTGCCAATAATTATAGCTATTCGCCGTTCACGCCAGCCATGAAATAAATAAATTTGTTCTAGCATTATGTTCTCTCCATACACGTGATGGTCCACTATAGAAGCATGAATTTCCCATTTGTGTATGGAATTGTGAGTGCAGTTTCATAATCATTATAATGCATAAAGATAAGCGATTTTGAATAAACAAGTTCATAGCTTCCTTAATGGCATAATGTTCGGCTATACAATCAATGTACACGTTAGGCCTATACAAAGATATGAGAATTAGAGCCCCAACAGTAAAGGCTGGTTTACAATAAACCGGGAACAGAAACGACAACGAGAACGAGAACAGAAAGTATTGTTAAACTAAATAGGTATATTTAAATGTGAGGATTCACAATTAATTTTCACATTGCCATTTCTGGGCTCCGGAAAGCTTCTCGTTAATTGTGAATGCTTGCATTTAAATATATTTATTTTAACAATATTTCCGTTCTCGTTCTCGTTCTCGTTGTTTCCGTTCCCGGTTAATTGTGAACCAGCCTTAACCATCTGAACTTTTTATATGTTATTAAAGAATACTACATAAACGAAGTTATTTTGACAGGAGATTTGAACGCTAAAAATAGCCAGTCTGCAAATATACTAATGACAACGAAAGAGGAAAGTTGAGACATGCAATTTCCAGATGTAACATTTAACGAAAGTTTCATTTTCAATTGTTGCGTGAGTCACGACCATGTAGAGGTAAACGCACGAGTTAACGAACAGAAAACTATATATTTACATGTAGCCTATATGCACAGCACAGTCAAATAAATAGCCGTATAAAAAGCACTTCATAGTCCTCTCTGTTACCATGCTGGTCATTTGATCCCAAGTTCTTAGGTTCTAATCCGACTGAAGACGATAGATTTTAAAGAGCGATAAAAATAAGCACGGCTTCCTCCGGAAGAGAAATGAAACTGGGAGACCCTTGTCGTAGATTTGCTGCACATGTAAGAATCCTGTCCTTGATAGAGAACACCAGATAAAATTTGTTAGTCATTTTTGGCCTGCATTGGATTTAGACACTGAATAACCTTTAGTAACTAAAAGCGTTGTTAAATAAAAAAAGAAATTCTAAATATACCACCAAGGTAAGGTTCCCAGACATATTGAAAAAAAATACGGGACACTTATCAGTTATCACTGAGTAAGTTTAGTATGCGCACCCATCAACTATGCCAATCTTTCAAAGTGTGTGTGTAGTAAAGTTTACTACACACACACTTTATTAACTAAGGGTAAGTAAACAAACGGCAAACAAAATTCTTAGGGAGTATATTTGCATTAAGTTTAAGCTTCTTTATGTAAATTGCCTTCAAAGTGCTTTTACTAAGTTATTACAGAAATAGCTACAAAACACACTACTCATGTGACAATATTCTTATAAATCAATCCGCCTTGGCCTTGCAATATTTCCCTGAAGAATGAATTTCACTAAACAATTGTTTATTTCGAAGAATCATGTCATGGAAAGCAACACAATCCTCACTGGAGAATGATTTTACAACAAGCATTGATTTTACTCTTTTTACAGACAATTTATTTTTCACATCAGTCCATAGAGCGTTCATGCGAGAAAATAATCCTTCGACACACATATTTGCTCCAGGGATACACAGTAATGAACTCCACTACCCTCTTAAAATTTGAGAGTTCTCCTTCAGTACTTTTAAAAGAATCCACCCAGGATTCATTTAGATTCTATATGTTTGGTGTTGCCATCACTCGCCTTGAGAAATTAATAACTTGCAATAATAATAGTTCAATGTGGAATATTACCACAGTCTAGTATATACAGTCACGAAGCTCAATATGTAATAAATATGCATCCATAGATAGTTGCTAACCACTAGGATCGCTACTATCATTAGAGACAATGCGAAATAGAACCTGCAGACTCTATTGTTCCTAGCAACCTCAACAACTAAAGCTTCGTGACTGTATATACTAGACTGTGATATTACTGTTTGCCAACGATCATAATAATATTGTTTCATAATAGTTCATCTACAATCACCTGAAATGATAAAGTGCGATGTTTGTAATTTGTAATATAGGATAGACATTGTAACTTTTCCGTTTCTTCTCAATTTAGAACTCTAAAATACGGGACGGAAAGCTGTCCCGATGACTTTTCTCGGGACAATGGGACGCATTAGCGAAAAACGGGAGAATCCTGTATTTTATGAAACGTCTGGGAACCCTACACCAAGGGACCTTCTGCCCTACACTGTTATTCACTTTACCAAAACATAGGACTTGCAAAACATTTTTGGATACATTATAGGCCTAACACAAATTAGTGGACTTTGCTGTTCAATTAACTGTGCTGTAACCTGTAAGTTATCTCGGAAGAGAGTATAATTTTCAGTGTTGAATTTGAAGAAATATTTATTAACGACTCCTGATCAGTAGTAGTGAAGGTTGATGATGGGTATGCTGTAAACGAGTTCATAACTCACTTCTGTTCATCTATAACTGGAGGAAAATATACAGAAAATAGGTACACGTACTGAAAATTTGCATGTTGCGTTTCACTCTATGGTCGTCCCAGGAATCTTAGAGTGACTTGGCGCATATGGGGACGGAGTCTATCTGTGCCAGAGTGTATTGCGGGCAGCATCAGCTCGAGGGCGCTAAGGGGTAAGATGTTCGTGGTAGTGAGTTCAGATAGAAATGATCCCCTTCCTGCAAGCGATAGGTAGCTTCGTTCAACCACTGCTTCCCCCCAGAGCGTCATTGGCCCTAGCCCTTCCACATACCACTTGCGCAGAAGTCTTATTTCGTCTTTCTACTATACAGATACCAGGGACGGACCATACATTTCTAGGTTTCAGTTTTCCCTTACAGCCGCGACACTTCAGGACGTCGCTACGCACAGTTTGTGAATCCCTGGATGTAGTGCAAAGAATTCACCTAAGCAGTACTGCAGGCTACAAACTGATAGTCATTAGAATCAGCTAAGTTAAATAATTGCAACTAGATGAGTGTATGTACGGGGTTGGTGTATTTCCTCTTCATGAGATCTGTGATATAGACCTTTATATTCAGGTGAAAAAAAAAAATGAAGTAAGAAGAGTATTCTATTCGCTGGGGTCAGTCTAACGAAATTAGCTGTTTGCAATGACGGCAACGTTAGGACCCGAACTTCTCACCCCAAAGTTTCTTTTCAACCATAGACGAATTATAACCAACAATTATGCGATTCCTTGTTAATTTTTTATTTATTGCCTGTAAAGGGGAAGTTCATTTTAAATTAATTCCTTCTAGGGATTTTTTTGAGTTGAAAATTGCAACCATAATTTTTAGCCCAGAATTTTAATACGTATATATAACTGTGATTTAGACCTATTCCATAACTTGTTCGCATTAGTTAGATTCTAATTAAAACTTCGCTTTATCTTATTTATTTTCGTTTAGCGTCTATGTCATGCATAATTGGAAAATAAATTTATGTGAATCAGTCATTCATTTGCATAGTTTTCTGCCCTATGGTAGGTCTTTCACTGCAAACCCAGCATTCTCCAATCGTTCCTATTTTCTGCCTTCCTCATTGTCTCCGAATATGATGCATATATCTTAATGCCGTCTATCATCTGATATCTTCTTCTGCCCCGAACTCTTTTCCTGTTCACCATTTCTTTCAGTGCATCCTTCAGAAGGCAGTTTCTTCCCAGCCCGTGACCCAACCAATTCCTTTTTCTCTTTCTGATCAGTTACAGCATCATTCTTTCGTCACCCACTCTTTCCAACACAGCTTCATTTCTTATTCTGTCTGTCCACTTCACATGCTCCGTAAGTCGAAATTCAGTGAGTGTGGACGTGAAGTGGCAGATTATTGGAATGTGCTAGAATGATTTGAGATAATATCTAACTCTATCCCAAAATTCATTAATCTAATTACAACCATTCTGGGAGTAATTATTTCTTCCCTACACAAAATGTGATTTTTGAATAAGTTTTCATAACAGAAAAATGATTATATAATACACAATTTGAAAGATAGAGAGATTAGTTTTGCGGTAAAAAAAAACTTTTTTTTCAGGCATTTTGTCCTTGTGTTAACATCAGGGGGTTTCACATAAGTATTAGAACAAGAGTGAAACATTTCTTGTAAAGGGGTTCCTTAATTTTTTGATAGAGACTGTAACTTAAGACTAAGAACAACACAAACACCTACGCTATCCAAATCAGAGAACAATTTCTAACCAAGGGAAATTCTCTTGGTAGATTCAGAAATTGAATACCCAAACATCCTGATTAGTAGGCAACATTACAACTCTGAACTGTACCAAGAAGTTTTTCAATCGTAGATTTCATTTACCAAAAGAAGCCTGCCTCTAGACAGAATTCGTCGGCTATTTTAGTCTAGAAAGCATAGTAGTAATAATTTTCAGATAAGTCAATATACAATATAATATAACGTGAATGTTTATTTTGTTATTCAGTCTAAATGATCAATCAGTATTTTAAAAAACATCAATAAAGTTTATAAATATAAATATTCATTGAAGTTATGGTTAAAATAATGCTAACGTGTTCGCACCTTGGCATCTTCAGGCATTTGACCAAACAATATCAAGTAATACATAAATTTATATTAAATGAAATGACTGTTGAATGAATACATTAACCAATCTTAAAACTAACATATTAAAATCATGTGCAAAAATGAAATGATGAACCATAAGTGGATTAATTATTGTTTGATATGTGTAATAGTCGAACAATCATCTTCATCTCTACATCAATTTAATACAATAATTAAAACAACTATAGAATACAAAGGTTAACCTGTAGACATTAAATGGATACAAATTGTATAAAATATTATCTTGTAATAAAAAATTAATTACTTCTAAAATGTCTATTTATGTGTCCCATTGATCGTATAATTTTCACCAGTTACTGGTTTGTGTCGTTATTATTGATACAATTATAAATGTATTCAAATAATAAAATCATCTGGTTCCTAATGATACCAATATTAAACTTCATGTTGGGCAAACGTCGAAACAGATGATTTTATTATTTGAATACATTTATAATCGTATCAATAATAACGACACAACCAGTAATTGTTAAAAATTATATGATCAATGGCATACATAAATAGATATTTTTAGAAGAAATTAATTTTTATTACAAGATAATATTTTATACAATTTGTATCCATTTAATGTCTACATGTTAACCTTTGTATTCTATAGCTGTTGTTTTAATTATTGTCTTAAATTGATGTAGAGATGAGGATGATTGTTCGACTATTACACATATCAAACAATAATTCAACTATGGTTTATCATTTCATTTTTACACATGATTTTAATGTTAGTTTTAAGATTGATTAATGTATTCATTCAACAGTCATTTCATTTACTATAAATTTATGTATTACTTGATATTGTTTGGTCAAATGCCTGAAGATGCCAAGGGGCGAAAACATTAGCATTATTTTAACCTTAACTTCAATGAATATTCATATTTATAAATTTTATTGATGTTTTTTAAAATGCTGATAAGTCATTTAGACTCAATAACAAAATAAACATTCATGTTATATTATATTTTAGTCTACTTTGAATTTCGTACCTGAATAACCTTGAAAGATGAAAGGGTAGATAAATAAAATTTCACTTGGATCTGATGGAATTTGAACCGCAGTTCTTCAGAATTTCGAATAACTGTGCTGCATGCTAAAAAAAATATAAATGGAAGAAAGTTGATTGTGATTTGCGACGTGATATACGTAATCTGAATCAGGGCTTACTGGAATCTGGGAACACAATTCTTTCTCAATTAAAGGCTGCAATTACGACATCGGAACAAAGCGTCAGTGTGTCTGCTCCACAGGCTCAGTTGCCTTCTTTGCGTTCCCGCCTGCGGCAAGACAGTAATAAAAGCGACTGTATCAACTACAGAATGTTTCAAAGAAACGCACTCACATTTCTTGAAAAATAAAGTATTCTGCCTTACGCTGATTTCAAACACATCTCCCATCCATCGAATATAGAGAGGGAAGAAAATTGGAGGAGAATGCTGAAAAGTTAAGACGATTAACAAACAAAAACAAAAGTAAAAGCATTTGCTATTAAGTTTGATTTTTTTAATATATCTTTTTATATTAGTTTGGGATTGGCTTTTACCTAACTCAATTGTATAAAATACGATTGGGTATTATTATTATTTCTGTTCGTAATAGCGTATTCAGATATCAGCGTAATGTGAGTTACGACGTTCAGGTCTTGTAGGTTTGTCTTTCCTTATTACCTTGTCATCATCTTTTCAAAGTACACTATAAAGAGGAAGTAGTGTGATATACAAAAATTATATTTCGAAATGTTCAACAAATTACTTGTTTGCAGCGTCTCTGATATTGAAAGTGTGCTATCTACTCGTCAGCTATGAAAATATTTCTATACGACAGTGAATGTCCAATACAGAATTTGTCATTGTTTTACAAATTTTTCTCGAACTTATCTAATTTCACGTCACTGATGATCAGACAGCGCATTTGTGTTCCCAAACGTACAGAGGAACGAGTAGTTTCTCCTGGTACATGTATTACGTCACATGGATTCATAAGCAAGGTAGAACTGCAAACAGGTATAGTCAGGATCACGCAAGAGCAGTTCCTAAAAGTCTAATTTTGCAGCCTCTTCAGTGTTGCCAACTAATACCAGTTATCACCAAAGAGAGAAAAATCACAATGCTACGTACTGCAATAATAATAATAATAATAATAATAATAATAATAATAATAATGAAGAAGAAGAACAGCAATAACAATAACAATAATAATACAGTAATTAACAATAACTACATATCTTACTTACTTACCACAACTCATTTTCATATTGCAAAGTCTTTTCTACACGATTCAATAATTATAATTTATAAAATAGTATATTTTCCTTCTGGAATTCTAGCATATTATGTTGGTAATTAGGATTAGTATGATCTAATATTAAAATTTATTTTGTCTGGCAACATGAAATTCATTGCTTTAACTAAACAGTTTGCGATTCACGAGACCTAACTTAAAAATGTACTTTGATCACGTGAAATGATTAGTACGAATTCCGAAAACAAAACATCACTTTAAGATGTATAGTTTACTTAAAATGCTTTCAAGCACTTTCTTTCTTCGAGAAGTCGCTGCTATGTTATTTCCTCTCTTGGGCATTTTAATAAAAATATAAACATGAAAGAATTTCATTAAAATGTCAATATATTTACATGCATGTTTCATACGAAGTACGTCTATAAGTTATTTCTTATTTAATTACACTTACCTGAATATAGAGTTGAATTGGAATCACAACGAAACAATAGAATTGTGTACTGATAATTAATACCGGTATTACTAATTTATTATTAATTCACAAGCCTAAGTACTTGCATTTTCATCAGTTTACTTCACTGAAAACCGAAGTTATTGATGCCAGCATAATAGTTAGAAAATAACTGCCAGTTGTAATATTTGTCAGTACCCGAAATTCGAAATGAAGTTGGTAAAAGAAAATTCAACCTGAGAGCTAGAAAATCACTATAATCCACTAGCATATGTAGTAATAGTGGAAAAATGATTAGGTTTCACCCTTAGGATATTAAGTGAGCTGACCCGACTATACGCATACAGTAGACTATGAATACAGACGCTCCATCGTAAATTATGTTTATGTAAAGTATCAAGTTACGACTACATTGTGATCTGATTCTAATACTGAATAAGTTGAATTTTAATTCAGACTTTTGTGTCAATATTATTTTAATTTATCAGTCTATGTCATATTGTATTTAATTTTCTTCTGTATTTTTTTAAATAATTTTCTAAGTGAGCTCGTTTCTGAACACAAGTTTGTCCCATTTCAATGTCGCTAGAGTCTAAATTAATTTAACTTAATTAGTCAAATATACCACGCATTGTATTCTTCACCTGACATAATTAAGAACATTAAATCCAGACGTTTGAGATGGGCAGGGCATGTAGCACGTATGGGCGAATTCAGAAATGCATATAAAGTGTTAGTTGGGAGGCCGGAGGAAAAAATACCTTTGGGAAGGCCGAGACGTAGATAGGAAGGTAATATTAAAATGGATTTGAGGGAGGTGGGACATGACGATAGACACTGGATTAATCTTGCTCAGGATAGGGACCAATGGCGGGCTTATGTGAGGGCGGCAATGAACCTCCGGGTTCCTTAAAACCAGTAAGTAAGTAAGTCAGTAAGTAAGTAAAATATACAATATTTATTTCTTCTTTATTTTCTTTCTTTCAAAAGAATACCTCAAGCAAGATCTACGTTACAGTTGGTTATATTCGAATTTCGGAAGGAGTATTTCAGCATAAGAAATGGAAACATACTGTGATTTATGGGAAATGATGATCTGTGCTGTGATGTAATGTATACCCCTGTAATGTCATGTGACGTAGAAAGAACATTCAGTTTAAACAAATTTTATGTGACGTTCCTAAAAGATTCGTATAGATTTTGATAAATGAACTATTTGTATATATTGTGTAAAATATATCTGTTATTGAATTGTATATTGATTTTTGTTATTATAATTGTGTCCCTGTAAGGTCATATAACGTAGAAAGAATATTTTCTTAGCTTGAACAGATTTGTTACTGACAATTATGATAAAAGATATGAATTATTTCTAATCTCAGAATATACGTTTTGTTCACCGTAACGGAACTGATATTGTTACATGAATTAATTGCATATATTGTATATAGAGTATATACAATTAATGTGTATCATGTTTACTATTGTGTTGTATAATATAGCCTAAATGCTATATACCTGTTCAGTATTATTATCTAATTATATTTTCTGTTATATGTAGCACTAATATTTTGTAGAGCGCTATTTTCGAAGTTTTAGAGCGTTTATGTGGTGAAAGAGTAGCTGGACAGATCATTTCAATTTAGTAGCACTCCCACTTACAGTTATCATGATCTATTATTATTATTATTATGTATTGAACTATACCTTTCGTAGCATCCTGACGTAAGCATTTAGCGTCAGAATTTGAACTCTGAACTTCTCTAACTTGTTTGGGAATGAAAATGCGCTGTCTGCTGATGATTTCTTGACAAGCAATCAATGCGTTTAGAGTCTTTTTATGATATGAAGCAATTGTAAATAAAGATTCTTGAGACTACCTAAATTCTTACGATCTTACTAATAAACCGTAAGTTATATAGTTTTTATATGAGACTTATAGAGAGTTTGGACAGAAAACGTTACTAATAAACCATACATAAGCGATTTATGTATAAACAGTCTCCTGTAACTATACAATGGGGAATTGCTTTGCAGTAGTTATATATACGAAACCCCTTGTTTAAACGTTATATATATATATATATATATATATATATATATTTATATATATATATATATATATAGAGAGAGAGAGAGAGAGAGAGAGAGCGAGAGAGAAATGCCTGCCCCTCTAACAGCTGTTCGTATCGATTTTCGTTTTATGATGATGGTTGCCTTGTAACCACAGAAGAACAAACGAAAGAGCACAGAATAATTAGAATAATATTGCTGTAGCAGTACTCTTTGACCTAAATATAGCTTGGTAATCGATCAGGCCCAGCTGTATTAACAATACTTAGCGCGGCACAATAGCGCTAACTATCAAATGCAATAGAGGACATCAGTCTATTACCTTTCATAATAAAATAATGACGAAACTATGACGTAGCTGTGTAACAGTTGTACTGTTATACACGACGTATGTAGTGATTATTAGTAAGGATTTTACACACGACTAATAAACGGTTTATTCATTGTGCAAATGTAAAACAGTTAGGCTAAACGTCTGTATAACAATTTTTATTAGTAAAAGCGTTAGACTACAGTGTATGAATAGATCTACGTATTTCCTTTTTTTTCTGGAAATTATCTAAGTTAATTATATTCATTTACGCCATAAATTAAAGAGTGTGATGCAAAAACGTGTTAAATCCATTTTTATGAAATAGCTGCGCTACTTATTTTATTCACCGGCCTACGAACTGAGCGAAGTTTCAAGTGACATGCACAATAACACAAACTTTTAGACAAGGATTGGCGTTGTTTTGAAAGAAAACAAGCTTAAAATATAACGACAGAGATCTTAAACATATCAAAGAAGGAATACTTTGAACATGTTTACAATTATTATGATTTTTATTTATAAAAGGTGTGCCAATGAGTCTGCTTTTTTAAATAGCACCATGTATTTATTTCCCCATTTTTGGATTCTTCAGGTCTAAGTACGTATAAAATCACATTTTTTTGCCATTTATATAGTATTGTTTTGTAAAAATTACCGCTTTTGATGACAATGTATGTGTACTGAACAAAGGGAAATTTCAATGCTTCAGTGCATCATTTTGGGGAGGCTTTGGATTAAACAATTGCAGACAAAAGCTAATACAAACAAGTGAATAAATCTAATAAAACAATTTAACTTCCTGAAAGTAATTAATCATGGAAAATCTTACAGAAAGATACTAATGGTGATCGGGTATGGTTGTAGAAGGAGGAGCCAAGAAGAGGTTTGTATCTCAGCAGATCAGTCGAACAGCATTGCTGAGAACATAAAACAATTTCAAAGACATATTTATACATTGTTTGACAGTAAATGGGGGCCATTTTAAGAACCTTTTGTGAACTGAAATCAACAAGTGATACAACACAACAATGCTAATTTTGGTTTTATGGGTTTTCTTGCTTTAAAATCGATGTATTGTATTACTATTGTAGTTAAATTTCTATAGTGCATATCCTACAATTTCTATTTTTTTAAATTACAAATTCAAATAATAATAATAATAATAATATTGTTAATCAATTGTTTTTATTGGCTTTATTAACTTGTTTCTATTAGCTTTTGTCTGCAATTGTTTAATTAAAAGCCTCCTCAGATTGATGTACTGAAGCATTAAAATTTCCCTTCGTTCAGTATACATACATTGTCATCAAAAGCGGTCATTTTTTACGAAACATTAGTTTATAAATGGAAAAAATATATCATTTTTTGTTCCATATTTTTATTCACTCTGTATAGGCTACGTATAAATAATAAAAATGGCCAAATTGACTTAGTGAATTTTGGGTTCACACTCTTCAATTTATAAATGAAATTTGTAGAATTGAAATTATAAAGCTATTTCTGTGTGCAGTGCAGAGAACGAAAGTTAGTTTGTTTGTTTGCTTGTTCCTTTGTAGTTCGAGTTACAGTACTTAAATCATTTCGAATGATAGGTCTAGAAAATGATCTACAGTATACAAACTATTAACCTTATAAAGAACTAAAACGTTATATAATGCGTAAAACGTATAATGAGAAAGTGTACCGGTATGCCATCTTCGAGAAACCGACTGTCTATTCTTAGAAAGAGGCAATCTTCCATAGAAAGGAAATCATTGCTTTTACCACAGATCTTATACCTCCGTTAGCTCCTTAGAGACTGGAACTCCTTGAGGGACGAATCTGCCGTTAAGGGACAAATAACTCTCTAATCCACCGGAACACATTCATCAATGGTAACCGACTACTGAACTGACAATTCCCAAGCATTAGTCCTAGCTCTCCCTTTTACTTTGACACAGAAGGTTAGCACTGCAGTCTTTAGTGGACTTATTGTGTCTTACCGCTCTTATAGTTGGAGTGACTTGTGAAGTCCGAACATTCGCGAACTTGTACGAGTACATATTGTGACTCAGCTGTGTGGTGACATCTGTCGATTAAGCCTGCTCTCAGAGAACGTACTACGTCTTACACTAATGCCATCTTCATGCCAAATCACAGTACTACATCACACCGTACCGTTTTTGATGAGTATTACTTACAAACTTACAAATGTTTTTATGGAACCCGCAGATTCATTGCCGCACTCACATAAGCCCGCCATCGGTCCCTATCCTCAGCAAGATTAATCCAGCCTCTATCATTATATTCCACCTCCCACAAATCTATTTTAATATTATCCTCCCATCTACGCCTTGTCCTCCCCAAAGATCTTTTTCCCTCCGGTCTCCCAACTAACACTCTATATGCATTTTGGATTTGCCCATACGTGCTACATGCCCTGCCCATCTCAAACGCCCTTTCGAGGCTTATTGTAAGGTTTCGTAACAAGCTGTTTTACGGTAATGGGTTGTTAGCCCTTCGCCCAACCCCCAAGCTGGGGAACCACCCCTTATCGGCTGTCCGCGACTGCTTATTCAATATATTGCATATCTGGAGGCCGTCTCCTCTATCCGCAACCTGAGGACGCGCCATGCAGTGGTGATAGGGACCCACAATACATGGATGAGTATTATTTTAATAATAATAATAATAATAATAATAATAATAATAATAATAATACTAATAATAATAATAATAATAATAATAATAAATATTGAAATTAAAAATTACATTTTAATAATACCTAGAGAGAAACTGGAGAATCGATAAAAATCTTCAGGATCCTTGCATTGTCCAGCACAAATAAGGAGCAAACTTTCAAAAGAGACCTTATCCACAAACAAAAAATCTTAATATAACTTTGTTTTCCCACTAGAAGAATCATCTGCACATTTCAGTACACTCATACCGATCAAAAACAGTCTGTGTCCTGTATAACACAAAGTAAAATTCAGGTGTTTTTTTCAAAAACAACAATGTCCACAAACAGAATACAATTGAACACGAATATGTGACTTCCAGCGAATCACAGCCAGGTCTCCATGGAAATCAACGTTCCAGAATGCATTGCATTGCATGAGCTCTAGAGCTGACTCATGTGTTATAGTGAGATGATATATTGGCAATATTCAAATAAATTGTAATAAACGTAATTGAAGACCTCCGAGAAAAAAGGATGTAATATAAAATTATTAAAATGAAGGGAAAAGTGATTTCGAAGCATTAATTTGTAAGTTAACAATAAATGATTGTATTCAATAGTTGAATAAACTTGTATCATTGTTTTGTCAAATTTATCTGCTAGTAAATATAGGCCTAATGAAATATTCCCCTGAAATTATTTTCTATTCTCCTGAAACATGAATAACAGTTTTGTTGGTTACATCCTCATTCCGGGAAAGTCTTCAATTGTCATGGAATATGATAGCACTGTGAGTGTAGGAGACGCTAATCAAGGGAGCAGAAAGAAAGGTGAGCGTTTGAATGGAAGAGAAATTAATAAAATGAGTAAGTATGGTGCACCTGTTGAACATAGAAGTGTGAGAAGACAGAAGATATGACGAAAATTCTAGTCAAACTCTTTGGTAAAAATTGGCACAACGAGGGAGATCTCCAGTGGTAAAAAAATCTCTTGATCAATGTGGCTGTTTATAATGTCCAGACGAAGAGAAAATCCAATATGTGACTCTTTATAAGACGAAGGCATATTTAGTCAATACAGTTGGATGTTTTCTTGAGATGAAATTTTGTTTGTTTCTTTTTGTAGGTCTTCTTTGACTTAGGTCAAGTTGATTTCAAAACTACATCATAAAATGATTGCAATATACCAAGTGGCGTAGCTAGACTAATTATTTTGGGTGGGCCACATATGCAGGGTATAGAAAGTACCTGACCCATCTCCTGACAATACCGCTGCCGTCAACGCTCTTGAAACTCATTCTCGGAAGTCTTATTTAATAACACGCAAAATTTTGATAAACAATCATGCAAGACATACTTATACCAACGCTTCATAAGGTGAACTGGAGCTGTCGAGATTTCCTAGCAACGAACCTGTCGATCGCTGATGACGGGTCCTTCAACAAATCCCAACTTTTCTCCCTCTCAAGGGATAGAATTGCTAGATTACAAAGCCTTGTGCTTGACATGATTGTCGAATGTTTCTTCGTTTCAGAGCCTTGAAAAGTTTTATAGCATTGCCTTAATGAAGGATGAACGTTTACTAATATCCGTTTTTGGAGACTGCAGTGCTTCCGATAATAAATTTGCAAGAGCAAGAATATCATCTAAACATATCAAGTAAAATAAGGTGTCAAACTTTTCTAGCTGATGTAGCCTTCATACCTTCCTTCTTTCTATCGCTGCCAGACAATTTTTAGACCCAAACCAACACACTTAAATTGACTCTTGAAGAAATGAACGCATTTTTTACTTTTTACCTCAGTGCTATCAACTGTAACTATTGCTCTGGGTCCATGGTTTAGTTTTAATTTTGAGTATTTTCCTTAAAAAACGCAAATTTCGCATATTTTTTTGAGTGGGCTTGGGCCCACCTGGCTCACTCGCTGCCTACGCCACTGAATAAATTTTTTGGCGTGTATCTCCAATCAAGCATTTCGTCGAACAACACCAACTACGTCCAACCTGTTCAATGTAAAGCAACTCTGTTCAAACTTTTATATTAAATTTCTACAAATGCAATTCAATTTGATTTGAATTCTTAGTTTTACTACATTCTGAATAGATTGATATTCATAATAGAGTAGTCAGTACACAATTGTAACATTGGGAAAATAATAAAATGCATTTTTTTTTGTTCATACCCTAAAACTCTATTTGAAGGAAAAAAGTATGTTTTGAATATTTGCTCCTCAAATAGATTCCGCCATTTCCAGGATTCAAACCAAGGTCTTAAGACGATGCTGTACCCACTGAGCTACTAAGGCTGCTGAAAGCCGTCTTATATGACGCCTGTCTTCTTGCTCAAGAGATCCAGTATTTTTTTTTCGACCTCTGAAAATAATTGCCAGAGTTGTCACCAAAAAATGTTTTTCTACTGTCAATTTACAGGTTGTGGTTCATATCATTACTCGACTAATGTCACAAACTGGTTCTGGACTGACAAAATGGGCGTTTGCTTTCTTCAGTGACCAAATTGTATGGGTTGTGGATATTTTGAAACTTTCGTTGCTGCTTGAAGGAATATGGTGTTACTTTTAGTGTAATGTGGAAGCTTTAGAAAATTAAATTTTGTCGTCGTTCACTAGCGCCACTAAGTGTAGACAAGTGAAAGTGTGGGGAGCGTCTGCTTATAACGGAGTCTGTTCGCTCTGTTATTCCGACCAAGGCCAAGTCAAGCCAAGCCTGCCAGCCAGAGAGAATCAGGATCGCAGTCGCATGCATTGAGTCTCTCCGTGCACTTTCCTGGAAATCGTACATCGACATCCATCTTAACACGTGTCGTTCCTTGTTCAACTGTTATAACTAGAGAGCGGAATTTTAGACCCTAAAAAGCAACATTTTAGGCGGCTTAAATAAGTCTCTTAAAATCCTTTATTTAGGCTCTTTGGGACAAGATCCAACCAGAAATAAGATAATGCACAATAACCAATGCCTAGAACAAGTACAAAATTTCAATTATCTGGGTTGTGAAATATTTATCAAAATGAAAAAGATGTGAACAAGAAAATTTACACTAATTTTAGGAATAATAAATAATACATTAAAAGCTAAATTTGTACAAAAATCCACAAGAATAAAGATATATAATACTCTAGCATTACCCTCCCTTTTATACGGAGGTGAGATTTGGACATTAAGGAAAAGAGATATGAGCAGAATCAAAGCAACGGAAATGAAATTTCTCAGACGGACAGCAGGATATACTCTTTTAGATCGAAAAAGGAATTAAGAAATATTGGAAAACATTAGAAGTAGAGTCAGTAAAATAAAAAATCAACAGATACAAACTAAATTGGCTACACCATATAAAACGAATGGACAATTCAAGAATCCCCAAATGATGATGCAATATCAACCCAGAGGACATCGACGGTTAGGAAGACTCTTTAGAAGACTGCTAGATGGGGCCGAAACAGGTCTACACAGGTATAATTCGTGATGGATGATGATGATGATGATGAAAATAAAAAAATAAGCTTTTTTGTTAAAGAATGCCAATAAGAGTGTTTTGAATTCACCAATCACATTTCTAAAGTTTGCTTCACAGTAGATGATCAGCACCTATTGTGACTATTGTATCGCTCACTGCTGTACTTACAAATGGTGAGAAAAAAGGAAGGGGTTGTTATCTGTCTTGGAATGTAAGAGAATGCTTATTCGGGTATAACCCAATGAGTTTGTATTAAATTGCTGACAGATGAGAAGATATAATAATAATAATAATAATAATAATAATAATAATAATAATAATAATAATTTGTCCCGCAGGAGTTCTTTTACATGCCATCAAATCTACTGACATGAGCCTGTCGCATTTAAGCACACTTAAATGCCACTGACCTGGGCCGGGATCGAACCCGCAACCTCGAGCACAGAAGGCCACCGCTATACCGACTACACTACACAGGCCGACTGAAAGTTGGAATTTTAGGATTGAAAGATTGTAAGAATGGAAGGGGTGGCCCGGAGGTAATTCTCTATTGTGTTGTTCACTGCTAGGAAGGAGCTGTTTTTATCCGTCTTGGAATGTAAACGGTACAGGATGTTAAGAAAACTGTAAACAGTTTCGAAAAATGCAAAACTTTAAAAATAGACACTAACGTCGAAATAGGCATTTTTAGGCACTGTAAAACTCCTTTATTTATACCTATATTTTCCATGAAAAATGTAAATATTAAATCTCAAGCCTGTAGGTATGTATCAAGGAAACAAAATAGGTATTTTTTCTTAATACCGCTCTCTAGTTATAAATCAGTCCTCCAAAATGCTTGGAGATTTACATTCAGAATGTGAATTGGTTCCAAACATACTGGAACTTGGAAAATTCAGGTGGTCCAAATTTTATTTCTGGGTTATACTAGGTACGCCATTTTATGTTTGTATGTAGTGTTCTTCGTAATTTTTCTTCCCTGAGCTTTCATTTAGTGTTGTCATAATAAAAGTTATGTGAAATGAAATCATTGTAAATAGTCTAATTTATCTTCATCGCTTATCAATTAATTATATCTATTCCATATGTTACACGATGTTGTATAGGTTTAAATTAAATTGTTCCTGCACTGCTCATAGGAAACGATAAACATCGTTTATTCCTGGCATATAGGGTATATTATAAGTTTCTGAATTCAGCTGACACAGTTTAGTTGTTTGTAATGATTGCAACCTACGGAATACGACGTCGATCCTCACCCCGATGCACAGTGTGCAACTTAGAGTCTAGTCGGCCAAAAGTAATTTATAGAAAACTAATCCTTCAATTTCATAAAATTTTGTATGTAGCTTCAATTATTGACAGCAAGTATGTTTCTAAAAATGAAACTAGCAACTAATTTTACAAAAAATAAAATTAGCAATATTATAATAAATTTTTCGATTTAATGTGAAATTCGCTTAAAATTGAGAGTAATATGAAGGAATATTGCTATATATCATACTCGTTCAGACGTCAGAGGAATCCCCATCAGAATCTGTATCCTTGCTGCTGGTCTCTCCTTTGGCAGCACCGAGTAATGGAGGCTCGGAGAGTAACTGCAGCACTTCTCTTGAAATCGGCAGCGATTTTCTCTCCTTCTCCTTAATTTATTCAAACTGGTTATGTAAAGTCCAAAGTCATAAGTAGCCTGAGCAAAAAATCAGTATTTGTGTCTTTTCTTGATGTTTCTCTAGTGAAGACTTCTCTGAAAGGTCTATCTTTGTTCCTCGTTTCCTGGGTTTCCTCAGATAATTTACCAAAAGGTATAATAGTGTTCATTCCTTCTGCTCATGAGCTAAGAGTTTGTGAAGAGTTGTAGGCATGTAACATTATATATACCTGCATAAATATAATTCCCTTGTCTCCCTTGCATACATGCCAAATAATCGTATATCAAATGCAAACCCGCAAGGGAAGGTTTCTAATATTATATAGGCCCTATGTTGACGACTTATTAGATTTCTATTCAATCCTGTAATATATGTTGAAGTAGAAACCTACCTGAAAAATATTCTTGCGGTATTTCCATCGTTTTGATTGAGACTACTTTGCTTTGGCATGTCAACACGTTGCCTCCTTTCCTGCTTGAACCCATCCTATCTTTAATTTTTCGCACTAAATGATACGGTGGATATAAATTAACTAAGCTTATTATAAGATTTTGCATTTTCCCTAAATTATTTATATTGATTAGAGGTCAACTGTAAATCAGTAATCAAAGTGAGATCCTTAATAGGTGACATTGTTGGTCGTTCCTTCAAAACCAATTTTCACGTCTTTATTCATTTATTTTTTTTTGTCGCACGTTGAAGAGATGCAAGTGAAAACTCTTTTAAAATATTAACTATTCTTTTCTCAGAAACTTTGAAAATCATCTGGGCAGCAGAAAGCTTTTCTTTTGGCGACCTTTCTTCAAAAAGTGGACTACTTTTTCTCCGTTTTAATCTTCCGCTCAGTTCCCCAGAAAGTTTAAGTAGACATCCTCGAATGCTTCTACTGGCAGACCCAAATTGGAATCGTTTTGTAGTAGTTGGCAAAGCATTATATATTTCATTCTCAGATTTGTCATCTTGGTTCATTCCATTTTAAGAAATTTGTCTAATTTCTACTATATTTTTCCTACCGTAATCGATATTTTGAACATATAAATCTATTTAATTTCTTTATTGACTGTAAAATGTCTTCAGAGCAATCTTTGAGATCAAAATATTCAGTTATGTATTTGAGAATTTCACTTTTTCGTCACTCTTGCTTCACACCTCGAAAACAGCTCTCCGGGTTACAGAGCGCATGGTGTCTGAAAATAATTAATAGCTACTCTGTATACGCCTGTTTTCAGAAATGAATCACTACGTCTTAGTCAGAAAAGCATAATGAATATCTTCAGACAATTTTATCAGGGTGATAGAGGGCTACACCTTTCAAAATTCAACTCAAAATAATGTAATAGGGTATAACTTCGAATCTCTACACATATGTTTATTCAGACTCTTATTCTAAGCAATAAGATAATAATGTTTAGCAAAATAATTCGTTTATTTGTAAGTATATACCTTCTTATAACAGACTATGTATATCCTGAGCAATAAGATAATAATATTTAGCAAAATAATTAGTTTATTTGTAAGTATATGCCTTCTTATAATAGACTATGTATATCCTAAGCAATAAGATAATAATGTTTAGCAAAATAATTAGTTTATTTGTAAGTATATGCCTTCTTATAATAGACTATGTATATCCTAAGCAATAAGATAATAATATTTAGCAAAATAATTAGTTTATTTGTAAGTATATGCCTTCTTATAATAGACTATGTATATCCTAAGCAATAAGATAATAATGTTTAGCAAAATAATTAGTTTATTTGTAAGTATATACCTTCTTATAATAGACTATGTATATCCTAAGCAATAAGATAATAATGTTTAGCAAATTAATTAGTTTATTTGTAAGTATATGCCTTCTTATAATAGACTATGTATATCCTCAGCAATAAGATAATAATATTTAGCAAAATAATTAGTTTATTTGTAAGTATATGCCTTCTTATAATATACTATGTATATGCAATAAGATAATAATGTTTAGCAAAATAATTAGCTTATTTGTAAGTATATACCTTCTTATAATAGACTATGTATATCCTAAGCAATAGGATAATAATGTTTAGCAAAATAATTAGTTTATTTGTAAGTATATGCCTTCTTATAATAGACTATGTATATCCTAAGCAAAAATAATTAGTTTATTTGTAAGTATATACCTTCTTATAATAGACTATGTATATCCTAAGCAATAAGATAATAATGTTTAGCAAAATAATTAGTTTATTTGTAAGTATATACCTTCTTATAATAGACTATGTATATCCAGACTGTGTAATAGAGGAAATACTAGTAGAGCATCGATTATCCGAAACAATTGGGAACGGGGGGGGGGTGTTCGGATAACTGATTTTTCAGATAACCGATCATTTACGAAAACAAATTAAACCGGTGTCATAGGAGCAGTATGAAACAAAACTGTATGTATATATATATATATATATATATATATATATATATATATATATATATTGTACCACAGGTCTTACAAATGATACAGAGAACTGACTAGCCTAGCTTGACTAGTTCAAAATGGCCTACAGTTTAGGAAAAGATTTAGCTGAGACTTTTTTTTTTTTTGCCGCTAAAACTCGCAAACAGCGCTAGCGGAACTTGTACAGGACGCGCGCGCAAATTTGAATTTGCTAACTGGAACGCTTTCGGTTGGTCGACATTCGGTTAATCGATGTTCTACTGTATTACCATTCCTATTTTGCTCATCCAAACACAAACTGTGCGCAGGTCTCTGCAGCGTAAAATGATCTTATCGGAGAAATGCAACTTTCGCTCTGTTGTGAGGGTCCCATAGTAGATGTAAGCATCTGACTACACTTGGATATTATACTTTGGAGTGTTATAAATACGTCTAGCTTATATACACGTAATATTTTAGCATTAAAGACAGAGTATGAAAATTGGTTTTTGGCCGGCTATCTGTTTGAAATTACACACTGTGAGACGCGGTTAATATACTGCAACACCCACACCAGCTGCCGCGACTGTGATTCAGCACTAGTACACTGATATTCCCTCCAGGCGGCCCGGGATCGATCCTCAGCCTGATCGTGAAGGAGTTTTGTGGCAGACAAATCAGATGCTGCAGAGGTTTTTTCTCTTAGTACAGGTTCTAGCAGAAGTTTAAGGTCACGGCTTCGAAAGAGATGTTTCACTTCCGTCCTTATACTTATGTGAAATCCCCGATGTTTATAAAGGGGCCAAATGCCTGTGAAAAATGAAGTTTTTACTGCAAACTCAATCTCTTCATCTTTCAAACTGTCAATTATACAACAATTTCTCTGTTATGAAAACTTAATGAAAGACTACATTTTTATAGGAAAAAATTAATTACTCCAGAATGGATGTATTTAGATCAATGAATTTTGAAATAGAGTTATATACTCGTATTATCTAAAGTCATCCTTCCACATCCCAATAATCTACCACTTCTTGTCCACACTTCTGAATTTCGACCCATTTTCACTTTTTTTCGAGGAAGAAATGTAACCTTTCCATACTTTTAGCAAACTCCACCACTGTTTACCAAAATGATAATTGCCCAGTATTAACAACTCCCAGTGTTATGATGTAAGTGGCAGTAGCGGTTCCTGGTCAATTTTCTGCGAATTTCAAACTCAAGAGAATTTTAGAAAATGGAAATTTTTAATTGAAAAATATAGAATAAATTTGGATTTCAATGAGTGAACGCGGTGTCACAATTTTGTTTAAACAAACAGTAATAACTGCACAAGAAGCTTTTCAGATATTTTTAACTCTATCCCAAAATTTATTGATCCTGCCTTGGACTCGCTTTACAGAATGCGCGCTGGTTCGAGTCCTCACGAGAGAAGAAATTTTCTCATAAAATTTCGGCTAATGTGCGGGCCCAGTGCCCACACAACATCGTGATGCACTTGGGGAGCTAAGATAGGTAGCGAAAGCCGGTTACGAAAACCAGTTATAACGGCTGGGAGGATCATCGTGATAAACACATAATACCTCCATTCTGGTTTGATGATAGTCTACCTCTGCTTCGGCATGTGGACGTGAGACCAGCAGCCGGTCTTGGCCCTTCAGGGGTTGTCATGCCTAAGATTATTATTATTATTATTATTATTATTATTATTATTATTATTATTATTATTATTAAGACACTCTCCACTAATCTGAGTTTATCATCAAAGTTGTGACTGAAGTCAGTCAACGAGTCCAGCTGACATAATAGCCGAAAGATGATACTGAAGAAGAAAAAGAAGAAGATATGTTATACTAATAATAAGTGGAGCTTTGAACATTATTATTATTATTATTATTATTATTATTATTATTATTAAGACACTCTCCACTAATCTGAGTTTATCATCAAAGTTGTGACTGAAGTCAGTCAACGAGTTCAGTTGACATAATAGCCGAAAGATGATACTGAAGAAGAAAAAGAAGAAGATAATGTTATACTAATAATACGTGGAGCTTTGAACATTTGTGAGATTATTATTATTATTATTATTATTATTATTATTATTATTATTATCATCATTATTATTAAGACACTCTCCACTAATCTGAGTTGATCATCAAAGTTGTGACTGAAGTCAGTCAACGAGTCCAGTTGACATAATAGCCGAAAGATAATACCGAAGAAGAAAAAGAAGATAATGTTATACTAATAATACGTGGAGCTTTGAACATTTGTGAGTTTATTATTATTATTATTATTATTATTATTATTATTATTATTATTATTATTAATAATATTGTCATCAGTAATTGGCCTTGTGCTGTTGTTTTGCACGTTAATATTCTAAATAAATAAATAAATAAAATAAATAAATTATTATTATTAAGATACTCTCCACTAATCTGAGTTTATTATCAAAGTTGTGACTGAAGCCAGTCAACGAGTCCAGTTGACATAATAGCCGAAAGATGATACTGAAGAAGAAAAAGAAGAAGATAATGTTATACTAATAATACGTGGAGCTTTGAATAATTGTGAGATTATTATTATTATTATTATTATTATTATTATTATTATTATTATTATTATTATTAAGACACTCTCCACTAATCTGAGTTTATCATCAAAGTTGTGACTGAAGTCAGTCAACGAGTCCAGTTGACATAATAGCCGAAAGATGATACTGAAGAAGAAAAAGAAGAAGATAATGTTATACTAATAATACGTGGAGCTTTGAACATTTGTGAGATTATTATTATTATTAGTATTAGTATTATTATTATTATTATTATTATTATTATTATTATTATTATTATTATTATTATTAAGACACTCTCCACTAATCTGAGTTTATCATCAAAGTTGTGACTGAAGTCAGTCAACGAGTCCAGTTGACATAATAGCCGAAAGATGATACTGAAGAAGAAAAAGAAGAAGATAATGTTATACTAATAATACGTGGAGCTTTGAACATTTGTGAGATTATTATTATTATTATTATTATTATTATTATTATTAAGACACTCTCCACTAATCTGAGTTTATCATCAAAGTTGTGACTGAAGTCAGTCAACGAGTCCAGTTGACATAATAGCCGAAAGATGATACTGAAGAAGAAAAAGAAGAAGATAATGTTATACTAATAATACGTGGAGCTTTGAACATTTGTGAGATTATTATTATTATTATTATTATTATTATTATTATTATTATTATTATTATTATTATTATTATTATTATTATTATTAAGACACTCTCCACTAATCTGAGTTTATCATCAAAGTTGTGACTGAAGTCAGTCAACGAGTCCAGTTGACATAATAGCCGAAAGATGATACTGAAGAAGAAAAAGAAGAAGATATGTTATACTAATAATAAGTGGAGCTTTGAACATTAGTGAGATTATTATTATTATTATTATTATTATTATTATTATTATTATTATGACACTCTCCACTAATCTGAGTTTATCATCAAAGTTGTGACTGAAGCCAGTCAACGAGTCCAGTTGACATAATAGCCGAAAGATGATGTTGAAGTAGAAAAAGAAGAAGATAATGTTATACTAATAATACGTGGAACTTCGAACATTTGTGAGATTATTATTATTATTATTTTTTTTTTTTTTTATTATTATTAATTATTATAATTATTAAGACACTCTCTACTAATTAGTGGAGTGATAAACTAAACTCAGATTATAATCTGAGTTTATCGTCAAAGTTGTGACTGAAGTCAGTCAACGAGTCCAGTTGACATAATAGCCGAAAGATGATGTTGAAGAAGAAAAAGAAGAAGATAATGTTATACTAATAATACATGGAGCTTTGAACATTTGTGAGATTATTATTATTATTATTATTATTATTATTATTATTATTATTATTATTATTATTATTATTAAAATGCTCTCCAATTAATCTCACAGTATCAAAAACGTGCAACTAAATCTTCATATCTGCAGGGCATAGACGGGAGCCTTGAGGTTACTATAAACGTTTGCGGCAAGCAATGACACTGGATTCTTCTGCTTCTTGCACCTGCCATCAGGTTTTCTCCGATTTAGACCAATTAACTGAGCAATCTGAATTCTGAATCTTATAATATTTAACTGCGCTGCCATACTCTGAACTTGAATTTATGGCATACAAAGTCATAATTATGAATACTCTAATTTCTACACAAGTTCCTTACACATAAATCTTAAGGCTAAGACCAGAAGATTATACATACATTACTCTTATCGAATTAAATCTCAGTATCAACCCATCAATGCCAATAAATTGCGATTTACAACATAACAGCTATTAGAAGATTGAGATATAGTCGCATAGATGTGTAATCATAAAAAGACGTGGAAATTTTTTAAATATTTTCATAAAGTATTCCGTGTGTCATAACAATCACTAACATACCAAGACGCTGTTGTATTTAAATGTTACAAATCAAGAAAAATGTAGACGGAGTTGTTAATTTGCCACATAACAATCATGAGTGTCAGATGAGCGTACATTCACGAAAAACAGCGCACTTCATCACAAAAGAATTTCTGTCTCAGAGAAGTAACAGATGTAGCATTAGAGCAAACGTATTGCATCCACTATCTAAGATACCTACACGACTTTATGCTGAGCACAAAGCCACAATAGGTAGTATATTTTATTTCTGGAAAAAGAAACAATCAAGGAGATGGTAAAATTTCCTCTTTAAATAAGGCATGAACCCATTAGTTTGACAGCTTGCGTTTCTAGTATGGTGCATGGTGCACTTTTTTTTAAGAACTGTAATTATTATCTATTTAGATTATTCATAATATTCTCATATATAGAATGGATAATCTGGAGACCAGCAACCAAGTCATTCTTGGCGAACTACTGATCATCTCGTTGGACGTTGTATGAAAAGTCTGCTGGTTCAAATTCGGCAGAGGATAATAGAGAGGGGCAGGTATTTATGGAGAGTAATTTTATCATTTGTGTTTTTTAATATTGGTGTCGGCGGGAATTGTTGGAGATTGATTTGTACTCTTGGCGGAGATTAATGGAAATTTTTGAAAATACAATTATTTTGGAATTGGAGTATTAACTCAGTATCAATATTACTTTCCAAATAATTGACATTAAAGATTTGTTGGGTTTTTGTAAAGGTGCGGTATGGCCAAGAGACAATATCTATTGGATTGAGACTGTATTTATCACACATTCATTAACGGAAAAAAAAAAAAACTTGCAGCCTTCAAATTAACACTTTCAAATTATAAGTGAAATGTTGAATTATCCGTTTTTTTAATTCACTAATGTAATCAGAACACCTGGAATACCATGTAATGTAGTCTACTTGGATATTCAAGTGAAAAAAATCTGGAAAAAAAAAAACTCAATGAAATTCGCTATAAAACGACGAAATAGTAATAATTCGCGAATGAGTTCATATTTCACGATTAGAACTCTATTTCGCGATTTGTCGCGATTGTTTTAGGCCTATCCATATATTATTAATCAGAATCACTTAATTCGTAAAGATTAGTAAAAATCTATTGTATATATATTATGTAGTGATTTTCGCGATCTCCATAAATACCCGGCCCTGGTGATAGATTTTAAAGGGCAATAAAGTGCTGAGTAAGGCGTCCTTCTTCTGGGAAAGCTAGACGGCCGTATCCTATATTCATGGCACGTAAAATATCTCTGTTCGGATAGTGGATTCAGGTAAAATTTTTCAGTAGTGTCTTGTCTACGTAGAAAATTTAAGGTGACGCAATGGAGCCATACCAGGACAATAAAATTCTTATAATTAATGACCTCATGTCGAAATCTCCCCTGAAACAGTTCACAAATATTGCACAGCAGAAAAACGAATATAAAAATTAACTACCCATATTAACTGTAAGGGTATGAAACCTGACCCACCAGTAAGCAAGCATCAAGATTCACGGATGTCACGCATGCCACCCGTCGGACTTGAAGCAATCATCTCATATATATTATAAATAATTTCCGGGATTAAAAAAATATATATTCTGTTTATTGCATATATACTAAGGTGTCTACATACATTTGTAAAAAAATCCCTGAACTTTTATTTTTTGAGACAATTATAGACGCTATATGTGGCTTCCTTACATGACATGATAGATAGGTCTATCAGTGCGCTATTCCAATTCTCCTAAAACAGCGCAGCATGTCCACATCGACGAGGATGACTGCAGCTTAATACGATTCCGTAATTCATTCAAAGAGACTGGTAATGGAGGTAGGTAAGACATGATTCTTTACATAGTGCCACAAGAAGAAATTAAATGGTGTCAGATCGGGAGATCTGGAAGGCCACGCTATCAGCGTGTTATCTCCCTCTGCCACACGCTCTAACCGTCTCTGAGAGAGGGTTTCGTGTTTCGTTGAGATGCACTCGTACCGGACGGTAGAAGTGCGGAGGAGCTCCGTCCTGTCGATAAAAGGAATCATTGCTGTCAGCCTATAGCTGAGGCATGAGCCGTTGCTGCAACGGGATGTCTTTGACTGTGACTTCCACGAAGAATAGGCCGTACACTTTACATTGTGACACTGCGTTGGAGTCATATAGTTTCGGCGAATCATACACATGTTCGCAAACTGCATGCGTATTTTGGGTTCTCCTAATTCTAACATTATGTCGGTTGACTACCGCTCAGGCGAAATGTGCACTCGACACCTCATCATGTTCCATTCGGTCCTGGAATTCGGTGTGAAATTTTGTTCGCTTTCGAACAATTCTCCAGACAGTTGCTTGTGGCAGTTGAAGCTTTCAACTTGCCTGATAGGTTGATTTCTGTCGGCTTCGTATTTGTTACTACAACTTTTCCAGTTGTATTTTAGAAAATATCAATTTAATTTCAGAAATTATCAATTGCATTTCAGATTAGTCAATTTAATTTCAGATAGTATCATTTGTATTTCAGATTAGTCAATTGTATTTCAGATTTGTCAATTTAATTTCAGATAGTATCATTTGTATTTCAGATTAATCAATTCAATTTCAGATAGTATCAATTGTATTTCAGAAAACATCAATTATTGTATTTCTGAAGTTGGTGGTGAATGTGCTCGTGCAGTACAACACAGAACAATTCATCATGCTGCAGCTTTAGCTATGGAGAATATTGCCTGTCGCACGCTAAAATGCAATAAAGTCGAGGATTTTTTAAATCCATTTTTCATTTTTTTTTTAAATTATGTTAAAATCTCAAGTAGGCCTACATTTGTTATTTTGTGAAATAAAAGTGACTACATGTAAGTGATCTTAAATGTATTAATTATTTTTTGAAATTAAATTGACTATGCACAGTAATGTACTGTACAGTAATACATCTGTAAAATTATATTGTTCGTATATATGCAATAATTCGATAATTAACTTTGGAATTCATTACTGCATTAAGAGGTACAGTACTTTGCAGTACAGTAAAGTACATTTTTACGTAAAAATCCTTATATGAAACCCAATATACTTTATAAGAATAAAAATAAAACAAAAAATTGAAGATACAAAATGTGAAATATATTTGATACCATCTGAAATGCAGTTGACTCATCTGAAATACAATTGGTACTATCTGAAATTGAATTGACAAATCTGAAATACAATTGATAATATCTGAAATTAAATTGACTAAACTGAAACACATTTAATAATTTCTGAAATTAAATTGATATTTTCTGAAATACAACTGGAAAAGGTGTAGTAGTATGTGAAGGCAACATGCAGTCAAAAATGCATTCATTTTAAAAACTTGTTCTTATTGTATTTCCTACATACTCTTTTTAAAATTGACAGTATAAGGTAAGAATTGTGAAAAATCTTATTTTTAAACAACCGATATGTACTAATCTTTAATTGACTGGTTATTATGAACTAATATTTAAGAACGCCGCACAGTGGAGTATTTGTAACAAAAATCTAGTCATAAGTCGAAATCTCAATGTTTGTTAAAAAAGTTATTCTTTTTAAAGCTCAGTAACTCGTACGTCATACGAAAGACATTATAGCCATCACCTTCCACCCGCAGCCACACAGCCAGAATGAATCTGGAGTTTGATTACTTCACACATGCTAGTTCTCCAAGTGCCCTAGTGCATCTCAATATTTTGCCAGACTTATTCATGTTTCTATTCAATTGTGTGATGGAATATCTCTTGTGGAAATGAAAGAGGAACATATGTAATACAGTAGAAGTTATTATTTACCCATTTATAGTTGGTAAAAGTGGATGTTTTTGACACCCTTATTTAAGCGTTAAAATATTTCGTCCATAAATTCTATTTTTTTAAGTGTAGGGTCTTGTTGGCCATTCTCCTTTTCGCGGCTGAAGTCACGGACTCCACAGAATATACGCATGTCAATCATATTTCCATGCGAAGACTTGGTATCTCGTAACATTACGATAGATCATGCTACTCTTTCCTCTCCTGCTTTTGACCCTTAACGTTTCCATTTTCTGACCTCATGTCACTTACCTCACGTATGTTAGATCATCTTGGCCTTCCCGGTCTTGCTTCAAGTAGGCCTAGTCGTGTTTTTTTCCCCTACCGCGGTGATCTATGAGGGAGAGTCAAAAAGTAACCTTAATAATTGTTTTATTAGTTGAATATGTACAATAAGACTACAAACTCTTCATATCTTTTCAACATAGTATAACACGAACACTTACATTAAAAGTAGTGGGGACTATGTTGAAAAGTGATGAAGTGTTTGTAGTCTTATTGTACATATTCAATTAATAAAACAATTATTAAGATTACTTTTTGACTATACCTCGTAGATATACCGGTACCCAAAATTAAACAACTTGAAAAACTCGAATTTGAACTATTTAAACCGAATTATTAAGAGTATATCGATTGTAGTTATTGTCCACTTTCGATTAAAACAATCCGTCATAATTGCAAAATCAATATATTCATTGGCGAAAAATTAAGTGTTTTAATCAATTTTTAAAGATTTTAAAGTTTTACTATAAATTTCATTAGGAAATTTTCATTAAGCATTCAATATTGAACATTCTGATATTTTTAAAGAATTTAGCGAGTTTCTTTTATACCTAGATATGTGTATGTATCAATGTTTAATAATGCATATAGGGGTAAATATAAATATAAATTTTTAATTATGGTTTATTTAACGACGCTCGCAACTGCCGAGGTTATATCAGCGTCGCCAGTGTGCCGGAATATTGTTCCGCAGGAGTTCTTTTACATGCCAGTAAATCTACTGACATGAACCATCGACCTGGGCCAGGATACCCGCAACCTCGAGCACAGAAGGCCAGCGCTATACTAACTGCGCTATCCAGGCGCATCCAGAAAGTAAGTTTCCCTATTTAAAAAAAAAAAGAACACACACTTTCAGGAAAACATTTATTGGCATCAGGTACAGCAATGTTTCAGCTATTTTTCAACATAGCCACCATCAGAATTGAGACACTTGTCGTATCGTGGGATCAACTTTTGTATCCCTCTGTCGTAGAACTCTGCCGAGCTAACCGGAGGACAGGAATTTCTTGAGGTGCAAGAAAACGTGAAAATCGCTGGGAGCAAGATCAGGACTGTAGGGTGGATGATCAAACAACTCCCAGCCAAATTCCGTCAAAACAGCTGCTGTGCGCCGAGCCGTATGTGGACGAGCATTGTCATGGAGGAGCACAACACCTGCAGTAAGCATTCCACGCCTCTTGTTTTGAATGGCACATCGCAATTTTCGCAGTGTTTCACAGTAACAGTCAGCGTTCACTGTTTCACCTCTTGGAAGGAAGTCAATAAGCAGAATGGCCTTCCTGTCCCAGAACACCATGCACATCACTTTCCGTACCGACAGCGTCTGTTTGAATTTCGTCCTGACCGGAGATCCACTATGCCGCCAATGCATTGACTGCTGCTTGGCTTCCGGGGTGAAGTGCGAAATCCAAGTCTCATCGTCCGTGACGATCCTGTCAAGGAACTCGTCGCCGTCATCGTGATACCGTTGCAGAAATGTCAGTGCTGCTCCTAAATGTTGCATTTTGTGTTCGGGTGTCAGGTTTTTCGGCACCCACCTGGCACACACTTTTTTGAACAGCAGTTGCTTAGTGACAATCTCATGCAACAAGGATCGCGATATCTGCGGAAAATGGCTGCTCAGCTCCGTAATCGTGAAGCGACGGTTCTCCATGATGCACTGCCGCACCAGCTCAACACGATCATCAATGATGAGGGACGGTCGCCCACTGCGCTCTTCATCATGGACACTTTGACGACCTTCGGAAACTGCCTACACCAGCGACGCACCATCTGCTCGGCCCATAGACCTGACAGAGCTGCCGATGAATTTCAATTGGCGCAATGCTTTGTGCGTTAAAGAACTTTATCACCGACCGAACCTCGCAGGCGGCGGGAGAAGGAATAAGAGCTTCCATTTCGGACCACTGCTGCCACGCTACTGGCACCAGGCGGGACCTGTCCGGCTGGCATATGATTGATACGTCATAGATCTGTTACTCATGCGCAACTGACACGGCTAATTACGTTTACTTTCAAGGGGAAAAAATCGGGAAACTTACTTTCTGGATGCGCCTCGCATAAATGTGTGTGTGTATTTACAGAGGCCTTGAACACTACCAATCTTATTACCTGAAGAAGTAGAAGAAGAATTAATTAAATTTAACAAAGTGAATTAGTTCGGGAAGTCCTTTCAGCTGTTCAAAAATCTACTGTTTTAATCTATCTATTGTAGGTCTATTTTCATTTGTACATATTTAAATATAGTTTACTATAATAAAATGCAATTTTTGACGGCCTTCTAAATTCTACATCATATGCCCAGTTTAGAAGTGTTTGCAAAAACGTATTACTTCGCGAAAAATTACGAGTTGTTATCATTTTCATAAATTTCACAAATTGTAGAAATTTTCTGTGAATTTGATTAGTAAAATTGCGTTGAGCATTTGATATTGAACATTCTGATACAAACATTGTACACGGGGATTCTTTTTTAAGATTTAAACGAGTTCCTATTATATTTAATAGCAGCAGCAGTAGTTTGATTTCTTCGAAACCATTTGTAAAAATTTTCATCTAAATCTCTTATTATGAGGTTTAAAGTTATTGTTTTTTTAACATCATTTTGATGTTTCCAGAAATGAATGAAATCTAGCAATGTTTCGCTAATATTTCCGTTTAGTTTTTCTTTTTCACTGTTCGATTTAACGATATTTCGTTCTAATATATTAACTTTTGGGATAATGTCAGTACACCTGCTAAATAAATTTATAAATAATGTCAATAAGTCTGATAAAATGTTGGAGATAACATTATTGTTGCATCAAATGAAGATGGAAATAATGCCAATATGTTTGTTAAATAAAATTAGGAATTTTTTCAACAACATTTCGTAAATGAAATAGATGATAATATCAATAATTATTCTAAATAAAGTTATGAATAAAGGCGGAGGCCTAAACTTACTTGGTTGAAAAGAATTAGCGGAATGATGAGAGAGAAAGGATTAAGTAATGGAGATTGGAAGGACAGAAACAACTGGAAGATGAAGATAAACTAAATTGCGCAGGAAGATGTAATAACAATGTAAAACCTGCAGAATAATAATGTAACAGGATCGTTCCGAAATTAATTCCTTCTATTGTTTTGTGTTGACCTATAACGTCTGAGCAGGATGTTAGTGGCGTTGTAGTAAAGGTTGAACCTTCACGCTAACGTCCTGTTAATTTGGTTGTTGTGCGACAAATAGAGGCAGCAGAGCAATCTACCAAAATGATATCTCACCAGAGATGTGTACGAAACAAAGATATGTTAAGTCTTGGTTTTTCTGAACCGATGTATGCGACGTGCGAGGTGTGAGGTCCGCCTCGCACAAATCCGGACTACACGAGAGATATAGTGAGTGGTTGCTATGGCTGCGAGGTGCTCAGACCTAGCATCTCGCAATTATAGAAACCACTCACTATCTCTCTTGTATTCCGGATTTGTGCGAGGCCCGCCTCGCACCTCGCTCGTCGCATGCATCGATTCAGTAAAACCAAGGCTTAACTGAATTAGTCACTGCCGAACAAATTGTATCCATTGATATCCATCGACGTTTGCTGAACTCGTACGGAGAACATACAGTGGATGCGAGCACAGTGGAGAGGTGGGTATAACGTTTCAACAGTGGCGAAAATTACAGTTCTTTGTGATAGGCGAGTTGCAGTGCTTTTGAATGTCCTGGAGCATGGAGAAACTGTCAAAACTGAACGTTACGAGAAGATGCTGGCTAAGCTGAAAGCCCGAACTTCAGGCCAGAAGAAAATCTTTCGCTTGCAACGCGGTAACGCCAACACCCATACCAGTTTCGCGATCATCGAGCACATTGCAAAATTTGGCTGGACTGTCCTATTACATATACCGTTTAGTCCGGATTTAGAGCCTTTAGACTTCCATCTCTTTGAGTCCATGAAGGATAAACTACGTGGACAACATTTTCCAGACAAGGATGCTGTCATTGCAGCTCTAACAAATTGACTTGCCTCTGCTGGTTCAGATTTTTACGAGCGCGGCATGCAGGCTCTTGTTCATCGCTAGCAAAAATGCATAACGAATGGCGATGACTATGTGGGAAAATAACTGCATGTAGCTGAAATCTTGCTCTGTTTAACTGTGTTATTTTGCCCTCTGTATCTGTTGTAGTCTCCATGAAAATAAATAGGACCTCGTATAATAACAATAAATCCTTTAATAAGGTTTAGAATAATATAAGCTAGTATAATAAATAAGGCTGGAAATAAGATTAATATGTCCATCCAACTAAATTTTGAATAATATTAATACTTCTGTTAAATCAAGTTTGAAATATTGCCTGTTAAATAAAATTGAAGACAATGTTAGAATGTCTTTCAAATAAATCTAAATTATTGTTCAATGTTCGTTACATATAGTGTCAGTATTCCCGTTAAATAGTCTAAAGTTGGAGATCTGTTAAATAAAATTGAAGAAAATGTCATATCTCTGTCAGCTAATGTTGGATATGACCTCGGTAAATCTGTTAAATAAAGTTGGAGATAACGCCAAGTAAATGACGCCAGTATGTTAAACTAAGATGAAGGTGAAGCCAAAATGTTTGTTAACCCTTTGAAGCGCAGTGGTTACAGTACATAACCACCTTTTAAATTTCAGTTTCCTGCCTACTTATAGTGTGATTTTTATTTCAAAACTACTGCGCTGCGTTCACTGATCCCTAGTAACTGTAGAAGAATTTTATTTTCCCTATATTTGAGTTGCTTCACTAAGATGGGCGATGTTGTTGGGTATAGTTGGGGTGTGGAAGACTCGTTACGTGTTTTTATTTCAGTTGTATGCTAAAATATCACAGTTACGTAAGTTTCTATTTAGTATTATTTGTCTTTCGTCTTTTAGAACGTATTTCAGTAACAAGAGTGTAATTTCTTCGACACATGTGGCGTCAATATAGAAATAATGTGGTGGTTTCAAAACGTAACCACTACGCAAACAGGGTAGTTATGCTTACCATATCCAACAAAATGTTCCATTTTTGTGTCAGCTTATTCATCATGGCTACAAGGAAGAGATCGTTCGTGACAATCACGAAGTGTTTTTGACAACTTTTTCACAAGTTTGAATCTGATGATCTCTAAGGCAGCAAAATATCTAAGCATGTGGTACAGTAAGACATGGGCGTATTGGTTTACCACACGACGAAAGAAGAGACCGCGACATGAAACGTTGTGAGAGTGATAGCCGTACGTCATATGCTGGAGTGTCCTGACTCAAGTGGAAAGATAGAAGGTCCATTCCTTTCCTTTCTAATTACCACGCAACACATGTGAAATGGCACTTTGCCTTAATGAAACCAGAACTGTTTCCTTTTGTATCATTCGCAATAAGTCTGAAAATATTGTGTTCTGCAGTATTGCATAGTGGTTTTACCATGGAACCACCCATTTTCTGTGTAAAAAATGAAGTTTCTAGAATTTTTAAAATTTGAGGCACTTCTCTTAGACAAATAAAAGTTTAATTTCATTGCAAACACAATTTTTTATTTCCTTCCCAAATGCGTGCATCAAAGGGTTAAACGAAGTTGGAGTTAAGGTCAGCATTTTCTTAAACAAAGTTGGTGATAACATCTGTACGTTTGTTAAACAAAGCTGGAAGTAACTTCAGTATATTTATTAAACAAAGTTGAAGTTAACTTCAGTATGCTTATTAAAACAGTTGGAGATGACTTCAGGATGTTTGTTCAACAAAATTGTAGATAACGTCAGTATATTTATGAAACAAAGTTGGAGATAACATCAGAATTTTGTTAAATAAAGTTGGAGGAAACGTCCTTATGTTTGTTAAACAAATTTGGAGACAGCATTACTATCTCCGTTAAATAGATTTATAAATATTACGAATACAGTTATTTTATGATGTAGGCAATGCCAATAAGTCTGTTAAATAAAATTATGACAATGTCTATATATCTTGTTAAACAGAATTCTTCATTATATATATATTCAGAAAAATTGATGATAATGTCAGTATGGCTTTTTAAGCAAAGGTTATGATGATGTCAGTATGTATGTTAAATATTTTGTTTATAATGTCAATATATGTTTTAAATATTTTAATAGGTTATTTTACGACGCTGTATCAACATCTTAGGTTACTTAGCCTCTGAATGAGATGAAGGTGATAATGCTGGTGAAATGAGTCCGGGGTACAGCACCGATAGTTACCCAGCATTTGCTCATATTGGGTTGAGGGAAAACCACGTTAAAACCTCAATCAGGTAACTTGCCCCGACCGGGATTCGAACTCGGGCCACATGGTTTCACGGCCAGACGCGTTAACCGTTACTCCACAGGTGTGGACTTTTATATAAAATTGGCTATAATGACAGCGTACTTGTTAAATAAAATTATGTCAGCATGCATTTTTCAACAAAAATGATGAAAATGTCAGTATGGTTGTTAAATTAAATTACTGATGTCGTTATGTCTCGTGAATAAAATAACAATACTGTCAGTTTGTCTGTTCAAAAATTGTTTGTAATGTCATTATTTCTGCTAAACAATATTGATAAATATTGTTAACAGCCGTTAACCGCTGTGACTCTAAAACGACTATCCAATTAATTAGTCAGACTTTCCGGCCTGGTTCAATAGAAATAAAAGACTGCCAAGATATGCTAAAAGAGCTTGCAGCAAACAATAAAACAGTTGCTCTACAGTGGATACCTGGTCACTGCTCAATCTATGGAAATGATCAAGCAGACTCCTTGGCTAAGAAGGGAGTTCGGCTCCTACTAGCCTATTCAAAATCAATGTCATTCCAGTCTGTGAAAATAGCTGTAAAAGAGCAGTTTAAGACCTAGCCTCAAGAACATCTGAGAAGCACTGGAGAGAGTCAATTCTGAAAATACCAATTCAGCCAAGAAAAAGTGCAATCGCATTCTTTCGTCTAGCGAGAGGGCATGATTTACTGGCGAAACACCTCTTTCGCTTTTGGGAGAATGGAGACACCATCCTGCAAATTGTGTAACTCTAATACAGAGATGGACCGACGTCACCTTTCAATATGTCCTGGCCTATAGTCACTCACGGAAATGAAACGCTATTGGGAAGCCAGAAAGAAGATGTTTTTCCTATAAAATTGTTTCTTAATGTTTGTTCACTTGTTATTTTATTTGAAGGTTAATGATTCTATAATCAATTTATGAGCCATTAGATAAATAAATATTGATAAACATATTATTGCGATTGTTAAATAAAATTATTGATAATGGAAGTATGTATGTAGGCCTATGTTAAATAAATTTCTTGATAATATTAGTACATCCTTCAAACAAAATGGATGGAAATAATATGAGGCTATGTTCTTCTAATTTTAGGACAATTTCAGTATGATATGTCTTTTGTACAAAACTTCAGATATCAAAACGTTCATTAAACAAAATTTTTGGTTAACTCAATATGTTAACTGTTATAAAATCGATTATTTTCATTTACGTTCGTGAGCCAGGTAACGCAGGGGTTTTCTTCAGGAGCTCCAGTTCCACTGCGGTATCCCAACAAATCTCCATCATCATCTCATCTCATCGCAGGTTTAGCGTAGATCAGCTTCCTATGGCTCACCCTGGGCAACGACTCTATTCGGTAAATTGGTCTACACAGCTGACTTCATATGGGTGGAAGACGAACATTCAAGTACCCGCCATTAGTTAAAAAAAATGCGGATTGGGTTTTTCATTGCCTCATGTCAATTACGACTCGGAACTTCAAATTCGCTGGTAGTGGATGATGTGGCCACTCTGATTGCTCGTCACTAAGCTTGAGAGTTATACGAAGATCTGAATTCGATTTAGTATTCTAATAACTTAAACGTTTTTTCCCAGAGACGAATATATATTATTTGTGCTAACGATACAACGATTTAATAATATTTGAAAGAAAATGAAAAGTCGCTAATTACATTTTGTCATAGATGCTTTTACTGCCGCAGATATTACATAATTTCCCTGAATTCAAACGTCGACCTCTTCCGTTACAAACCGCCAGACAACTAACCTACGTTTGGGCTTGTAATGAATTACCAACATTTCTAAAATCGCCGAAAATGTTTGCGCAGCCATTATATACACATTTCTCAACAATGGCAATTTTCTTCTTATTACTGGCTTGTCGTCTTCGCCAGGTTACATCAGGGCAATAACTCAGTGGAAACTTTTTTTTAGAAAAAGGAGAAGCTGGAAGATCAGGAGTCTGGGACTAGTTTTTGTGGACGCGTTATCCAGCATGACGGCATCATTATCGTCTTTTGAAGACGAAAGCTTAAAAAAAAAAAAAAGACCAACAGAGAATAATAAAATTACGAAACTTTTAAAATGTTGAAAGGTTTTCACTTTTAAAATAAGGCAAGACATTAGAATATCTGTTGTAAAATTTCAGACTGAAATAGCGCAAGATTCATTGACCCAAGTGCTGCACGACAGCAACAGCTACACCTTGTACGGCAGACGCTTTGATTAACAAAACTGCTGGCGTAGTGTGTGATTTATGTTATTCCTTCAACTGTCGATTGCTGTTTGTATGGTGGAGACGTCCAGCTTTGTGTAGAATCCAGCCACTCGCAATCCGATTGCCATGGAGATGATGAATGTGTACAAGCCACTGCCCAGTTCAGCTGTATGATTCACTACATCATTTTCTCGATTCTTTGACCCTGGAAAATAAAACGATGAATTCAGTAAGCAGCAATATAAGAGAGTTGTGCCTCTAATGTAACGCAAATGGAGATTTGAAAAGGGACTATGTTAGCTATCATGAAAGTGTAAATGAACTTCAGTAATCATTTACATTCTATAGAGCAGGGTTTCCAAGTCTGTGGTTCTCGAACCCCTGAAATTTTGCAAGGGATTAGTTAAAATTTTTCCCCAATGGCGGATTTTGAGGTAATTGTTTTTATTGTTGTTTTGTTATTACAAGTTAGATCTGGAATATAGAACTATAGCAACTGTGGTTCTATGTGGATTTATTTTATTTTTTTTTATTTTATTGGGTTATTTTACGACGCTATATCAACATCTATGTTATTTAGCGTCTGAATGAAATGAAGGTGATAATGCCGGTGAAATGAGTCCGGGGTCCAGCACCGAAAGTTACCCATCATTTGCTCGTATTGGGTTGAAGGAAAACCCCGGAAGAAACCTCAACCAGGTAACTTGCCTCAACCGGGATTCGAACCCGAGCCACCTGGTTTCCGGCCAGACGCGCTGACCGTTACTCCACAATTGTGGACTTCTATGTGGATTAGACATATTGTTTTAGTCCAGTGATGTCAAAGCAAGCACATTTTTCTGGCCTTAACGTCGTGCGCGAGCATCAGGCGCTAGGTATGCTAGGAGGAATAAGGAGCCTGTTGGATGAAGAAAACAGTGGTGCACAGACTTCAAACGGAAAGTGAAATTTGATGTCGTTATTTTTATATGGCTTCTTTCTGTTTGTTATTTTCTATATTGTCTTTAAAACAAAAGTACTAACACCTATTTCTTAGCCTAATATTGCAGTTGTGTTTTAAACGTTAATAACATAATAAAGAGTAAAGAAGGAATATTCACACAAATTCCACAGTAACTACAACTGTACTGTACTAAGTGAATTAAACACATCATTCATAAAGAAAGTGTTATCCCAAAGAAAGACACTGAATATGACATGATAAGTTGAAATTGATATTGATGGTATCTTTAGCCTTATAAAAGTAATCAAAACAATATTATAGTGCAAAGCAAAGTTGCCTAGGTATATGTTTTAACTGTAACTAATATTATATAATAAAACTCTTACCGCATTATGCTTTTATGTGATATTGGTGCGCAACTTTCTGTTATCAGAATATTAAATTATCTCGAAATCTGCTGAAGCTATAGAGCTGACGTTTTACCAACACATAGGCACATATCTTTTGTTTGTGATGTAACAGTATTTACTTTGTTAATTCATTTCCTTACAAACATTTTCCATGCGAATATTTTCAAACATTTTAATACACTATCTCAAGTAATACGTATTTACGATATATTAGATTTGCGAAAACATTGTTTTAGTGCCTGTAAGGCTACTGAACAAACATATCTGAAAATTTCACTTTCCTGTAAAAAAAATTGAGAAAATATTTCTTTTGAATAAAAAAGCAAACTTGTGAAAAATGAACATTAAAATTAAAACTTACATTCTTATAATGCACTTATATTTCTCAGACAAATCTAAAAATTAACATGGATACAGTTTTAATAAGTTCTTTTCCCTTTATCCATTTAATCAGTGCTGGCCATCCCTGTATATAGCTCGACCAAGTGGTATATACTATCTCACTCGTCTGTCTCTTTCCTTTCCGCTGTAAAGCGCTCAGGCTCTCCTGGGCTCTAAAGCGCGCGTTGCTCCTATGGGCATCAATTAACATCACTGTTTTAGTCCTTCGAAATGAAGCTTGTGTTTAGATAGTAAGTGATAGAGAGTAGCTCCCTCAGTATATGAGGAGAGTAGTCTGAAATTTTCTCTACCTATCCTCCTGAGTCCTGAGACATTTGCTGTTTTATTTTTAAAGTTAAATAAAACCCTGCACTTCAAAAAAGTCAATGACATGAGGAAAAATGCTGAAAAAATTCTGCAGGTTACAGTTAGGGCACAAATGCAGGTATATTATACTATACTTTGGGTCTCTGTACATGCATCTTATATCACAATCATGTATGAAGAAGTATAGTACACTATACTATGCTATCAGGACTCAGGAAGTTAAACGCCATTTCTACTGATTTTCAATTACAGAAAAGTTATAAATCTTTGTGATTAATTTGTTTTAAGAGTTTCCAGTGTTAGCGAATTTAGCCATAACAGTCATTTTATCTTTCTCACCCACTGATCTTTCCACAATATCGGACGTATTGTTTCTCCATCAATTCCAATAAAAGACCTGACATGTTTCAAACGTTAATGTCCTCTTCATCTACATAATATGAAGCCGTATAACTACTTCCGTTCATCAATTTGTACCAGGACATCCTGTAGATGCAGTCTTCATGTTGCTTCTGTTATACATATTTTAACCATATAGACTTGGTCTTATTGTCACTTCTTATATAGTTTTAATTGACATATTTTTATCGATTAATCATATTTTAACAATTTTATTTCTGTATATATAGATTTTAGTACTATTTCTTATCTATTACAAGCGATCAGATTATTCAATTATACTTCACATTTAAAACCTATATCTCACTGTTTGTTTACATTATAACATAAGTTGTTTGTAATGTCTACGAGAGATCTGATGATGTTCATCCAACATGTAATAATTGTATATTTGTGTTTATCACTATGTAATTTGATAAGTTCGACGGCTTTAACAATAAAACTTTAATAACTTGTACGGCTTATCGGATCCAATAGGCCTATGGTTTTTAAATTTAGCCTAAGTACAGATAATTGAATTTGAAATATAGCGAATGATGAAATGTTATGAGAAATTCGTTTGTATGTGTTCTTAAGTTTAGTGGAATGGTGTTGTTTTAAAGTTAATAATATTATATCTGCAGTGCTTGGGAAAAGTGACATAAGTCAGTTTCCACAAACCATTTTTGACAATTTATTGACAGCTTACACTGGTTTATGTCGATTTGATTTTTTTCTGTATGAATTATTGTAATGGGAGGAATACCTATATATTTTTTTCCAAGCGAGCAGATGTTCCGTAAGTTGTCAAATTATCAAAAAAGGTTTGTGGAAACTGACTTGTGTCACTTTTCCCGAGCACTACAGATATTATATATTTAAAATAGAATTTGTGACTGCAGGTAATAACGCCATCTCGCTGCGAGAATAAACTTTGATCTAGTATGTAATATTAGCGGTTAGTTTAATCGTTTCTAAATTAAGGATAATCGACCGGACTTGGATACCACGAAACCTGCGACATGAGTAGGCCTATACAAAGAAAACTGGAGTCTTCACTATGACAGTGATCTTGATTGAATCCTTTAAAGTTATTTGTGAGACTTTTTTGTTGTTCCATATCATTTTTAGTTGTTTAATTTTATAACATAATATTACATTTGTCACTTTTGCTTATAAACACGTTTCTTTGTTCTGAAAAAATAAGTGGCGTTATTACCTGCAGGTAATAGCGCCAGTATGCGTAATACTTTTATTTACTTGTATTGTTGTAAAACCTTGTTGCAATTACAACTTTTGAAATGTTAATTTCATAGGAAAGGCTACAAATTATTAATACCTATCTAAAATATCAATATTATTGTCCGTATTTCTGATCAGTTGTAATCCATTTTTTGAATTTATGACATTAATACCTTCACCTAACCTGTATATACATACTATTTTTCTTTTCTATTCTTTGCAATATTTCCAATAATTGTAACATGAAATTTTCTCTTAAAAACAAAAACTGTGTACATGTCTGGTAAAAATTGAAGTAGCTATAGTCAAAATAGCGTTGGAAGGAAAAATTACAGTGGAAAACAAAATTTAACCCTTTCTCTGTTAAATAGAAAACAACATGTGATTCATGTGATATTTTTTCCGCTGATTTCAAATGTGTTCACAAATGTTTCTATCGGGCATAGACTTTTTAATAGACATTTTTTGTTGCAATGGAATAACTTTGCTTTAATAGAACTAAAATGTACTTCTTGAGGATTTTTTTTTTTTTTGCTGTTTTTGCTCTAGGAACATCTCTCTTAAGAGTTCAGCAGTAGTCAGCTAACATTCTTGGGTTCCATTTACTTTGTAGGAACGGTTTTACAAGGTACATATTTCCTGTTGGAAGGGAAAGATCCAAATGTGAGTCCAAGAAATAGACTTTTAGGGACATATTACATCCGAGTTTTCTGTAGTTATCAAGAAGCTCGCCAACAAGTTCTTCGTAGTCGGCCTGGGTTTCAACATTGTCATCTTCCTCTTCCTCTTTTGTGCTCGATGTTTCAGTTCTTTCAGGTATGGAGAGGGTTGAACTGTGAGGCACAGGCCTTCTATCTGAAGGAATATCATAATATTTAACGGTGTTACTAGTCTTCGCCGTTATTCCAGAGATTGCTGTAATACAAAAGTAGTAATCCGTTGAGAGGTTCATCGGTTCTCTCCAATCCATGGACATTCTGAATGGCATGTGACGAGAACCTTTCAGCCATTCACTTAATAGTGACACACATGAAGTATAGCAAATATGAGAGACACAATATTTGATTCTGGTCATCTATTTTGTAGCCAAAATAAAGTTCATGTGATTTGCTTATCGATGGAGTTATTTTTTTATTTGATATTTCAAACTTAATCTGGCATATTTTAATAAAATAAGAAGTATATAAATTATACGATATATAACTCAAAACACGCACAAAAAACATGTAAGAACTTGGAAGGAATTAATTATGTTACAAACGTAAGAGAACAGGATTTGAATTTAAATGTGAACACTGTTGTTTTTTCTGATAGAAATAAACCATTATTTTATCATTCTTCCCAACAGTGATAGTTAAAATTTATAAAGGAATAATATTATTAATAAGGAGTAACGCATTTTCAAATATACCTAGTGATGTAAAGATAATGGGCTACGAGAGGGCAAAAAATGTAAACACGTTACAAAAAAAAAATGAAGCCCGATACAGAAATTCTGACTTCATATTCAGAATCATCAAATCCGAAAACATGATGTTGGAAGAAAATTATTAATTTAACAAAGTCACTGTTGACTAGTGAATTTAATTATCTTTGTCACCTAATCTCTCTTATTTTTAGATAGGTACATGGATTTATTGAGCAATATTATACATACAGATGTACTATATTATCAGAATGTTCTCTTAAATCCAATGCACGGGTCTTTTGACCGTACGAGCTGTGTAAAACAAGTCCTACTTTGTAGGCTTCATCCTCCTCACCTATGATTAGATCCAGTCACTCTCCAAAAGAACACATAGATTAATATAAAAATGGCACAAACAAAACAAATTGTATAATATATCATAACCTAACATACAAACAGGCATATAAGTGTATAATTCAGTATTTACCATTATCCCTTCGTCAGTTCGCATCATAAACGTCAACAGCTGAAGTTTCAATCTGTTTCGCCTTCAAGAGGAAAATCCAGTCTTTTGTTCGCATTCTCTATTCTTCTATGAGGTCAAGACATGGAAGCGAATTCCTGCTCTGAATTAGCGTCGAGGATGGTAAATATTTCCTCCGGATATGTTCCGTTTCGACACACTGTAATAAAATGTGTCTCCAGGAGTCCTTTTCCCCGCACAGTGGACAAAGGCGCTCTCCATCTTAGTTGACAATTTTATTACCCTTCCATGCCTCCAATCTTAGCCACGCTAAACCTGCTCTACTGTCTTTGTTACAAGAATTTATGTAGTCACACGTCCTCCAATTAAGCATGAGATCTAAATGTAAATGTAATGGAGATTTTTCCGAACATTACAGCTCTATCTCTTGCTTCTCGATATCAATTAAACGCATCTTCACATTACGCCATACATTTCTTCTATTATTTTCTCCTTTTTCCCACACCCATCCCATTCCTATATGATGCAGCCCTCTCTGCTGTTTATAAAACCACCCTTTTTGCCATTCCTCTCTTTGTTGAACTCTGACTTACAAAAATAAAATAAAATCAATGGAATTATCAGATGTTATTTTGGAAAACAGGTGTCCATAGATACAAAATTACGGTAGTATAACATGATATCTGACAGACAGATATCTACAGACACCCCAAATTAGATTTTTAAGTCCACTTTTAGATTTAAACAAACTTGATGAAAAGGGAAATACAGACATTTGAGAGAAATTAAATGTTTCAAACACAATGGAAGATTTTCAGATATTTCAAAGGAACTCATTATATGATCTACGAGTACAAAGAATGGATTAACGAGTGTACCAAAGAAGATATTCTAAAGAGCATCGAGATAGATGAAGATTTAAATAACGCTGGTCACATCAAGAGCATGTTGAGATTTAGATACAGGCACAACTGGACCTAAACTAAAACGGTTCATGACGATGATGGTGATGATGATGATGATAATGAAGGTAATGCTCATTCCTTACTCTTTTTCATTATTGATTTATTTATAGGCAATTTTCTTTCTTTTATTGTCCTTGTGAATTAGGCCTACTATCTTTTCCTATATGTCTTCAATTTTCCTTTCCTTTTCTCCTATTTTTTCTTTCTTTCATTTCTTTCTTTCTCTCTTTTTTCTTTCTTTCTTTCTTTCTTTCTTTCTCTCTTTCTTCCTTTTTTGATTTCTTGATTTCTTTCTTTCTTTCTCTCTTTATTTCTTTCTTGATTTCTTGATTTCATTCTTTCTTTCTCTCTCTCTTTTTTCTTTCTTTCTTTCTTTATCTCTTTTTTCTTCCTTTCTCGATTTCTTTCTTTTTTCTCTTTTATTCTTTCTTTCTCGATTTCTCGATTTCTTTCTCTCTTTTTTCTTTCGTTCTTTCTTTCTTTCTTTCTCTCTTCTTCTTTCTTTTTTTCTTTCTTTCTTGATTTCTTTCTCTCTTTCTTTCTCTCTTGATTTCTTGATTTCTTTCTTTCTTTCTTGCTCTCTTTTTTCTTTCTTTCTCTCTCTTTCTTTCTCTCTTGATTTCTTGATTTCTTTCTTTCTTCTCTTCTTTTTTTCTTGATTTCATTCTTTCTTTCTTTCTTTCTTTCTTTCTTTCTTTCTTGTTTTAAGCCCTTCTTTCTATCTCTATTTTCGTTACATAATAATAATAATAATAATAATAATAATAATAATAATAATAATAATAATAATCCGTGGCGCTACAGCCCGTGAAGGGCCTAGACCGACCAGCCGGCTGCTGGTCTCACGCTCACATGCCGAAGCAGAGGTGGACGATCATCCAACCAGAATGGCGGTACATGTTTTCGTTACATTCCTTTCCCTTATTCTGTATCTTATTTATTAGTCTATATATCTACACATAAAATTGATAAATTAAGCATAGATAATCGGCATGATCGATTTATTCTCGTCGCAGTCGACATCAGAAAGATACAGAACTAAAATACGGTACCCAAGTATTCACAATATTTGAGCGAAATGTTAGCTCAAGTTAATTTTACAAACTACAGAATCACGTGAAAAATCATATACTGTTTGCTTCAGAATATTTCAACTGGTGTGTATTCTTGAGTTTCAATCCTCAGTAACTTTACGATTTTCGCCTATCATACTCCTAAACAAAATATTTTTACAATTCAAGTCTTTACGAATCGTTTTCACACTCATAAAGAAAACGCTTAAAGGCTAGATCTGATTCGTGCCAAAGAGCTTGCATTCCGAGTTTCGAACCTTTGACCTTCGAACAGTCAGGGTAGTCGACCGAAGCAAGGCTGGAGTCGAGATGCGGGAGATGCGTTAAGTTGCTCGTCGGATCTAGGCAAGCCTATGCAGAATGGTCGACAACCGGACACCGACTGTCTATATCAGCATGATTAACATTTCCCTAGCTTCGCTTTTGTTTTAAAGGACTTTCACGGCGTTGTTCATATTTTGCTTTTATTCATTACCAGTCATTTTCCATCTCACTCCAGGCTGAGAGTTGATTATCATTTATTTCTGTTCATTCTTCAGAAGTTTTTTTATTATTCTGTCCTTCCATCCCCAAATGAAACCGTCCTATCATAATAAATGTTTAGACTAGAATACATTTGAGGTAAAGGATTCACCAGTGTCCGTGCATGCTACGTTAGGAATTTACAAATGATGATGGCGGTGTGATCTGCCCGAAGGCAGGTACAACTCTTAGGCAAGGCGAACTACAACCCGCCTTAGGTTACTAGACTTTTTTTAAAGAAATTAGAAGATTCAGTTGAGATTTGTAATTTTTATTCACGGTTTCATATTTGAAAATCTCGCGAAAAATAAATGTTCGTAATTTCTTTTCTTTGCATCGAACCTCGAAACCTATGATAGATACTGGTGTAGACACACGAATGTAATACTTTCTGAAAGAATTAGCACAATCGGTTGCAATTTATCGTTTATACAAATCGTATTTTCGTCGCCTGAACCGATCGTATTTCCCATTTCGTAGTTATACACTAAGAAACTAATGTTTTCTGCATGGGATCATGAAACTTTTGATAAATATGCGTGCAGACACATGAATTTAACACTTTTTTGAAGGACTTAGAAGAATCTGTTGGGATTTGTAATTTTTTTTTCATGTTTTCATATTTTTAAATCTCGCGAAATCTACATTTTCATAATTTCCTTTCTTTGCATCGAACCTCGAAACCTATGATAGATACTGGTGTAAACACACGAATTTAATACTTTTTGAAAGAATTAGCACAATCGGTTGGAATTTATAGACTTTATTAACGTTTATACAAATCGCATGTTCATCGCCTGAAGCGATCGTATTTCCCATTTCGTAGTTATACATTAACAAACTTATGTTCCTCTGCATGGGACCATGAAACTTTTGATAGATATGTGTCCAGATACATGAATTTAACATTTTCTTAAGGAATTAGAGGAATCTGTTGGGATTTGTAATTTTTATTCATGTTTTCATATTTGAAAATCTCACGAAAAATAAATTTTCATAATTTCTTTTCTTTGCATCGAACCTCGAAACTTATGATAGATTGACACTGCGGTGGTTTGCCTATTACAGGGCTGCAAAAGTGTGCTGCAATTGTGGCACCCGTCACAAGACGAACACGTAACTCATCCCTCCCTTCCACCACCACACGTCATTGGATATAGGAGATGAAGAGGAAATGAATCCTATAGATTCAAAATCCCCTATATCCACTTTCACAAATTAAAGGATTTTGACAGTAACTGGTGGAAAATAGAGGAAATTTTCAACCTAACAGTGACTTGTAACAAACCTTTTGCTTCAAATTTAGTGGCTTTTTGAATGCAAACTATATTAATCATTAGAATTTATTTTTGCAAGCAATATGTGGACATAACTCAATTCTGAACAAAAAAGTCTTTCAGGGGTTTTGAATCTAGAGCATTCAAATATGTATCCAGTATGCTTGCGGACGTCACAGATACGTAATTCAAGGCCGAGGGATTGTGGACGGGGAACAAACTCTTTCCCCATGCTTCCACCTCTCTCTTCTCCAGTTGTGCATTGCTGGCCTACTGACTTCCGCAGTACGGGAATGAATGATATCACAGAACACTCAGTCCCGTGACGGAAGATTAATTTTTCTATTGATCATACGGGGAATCGAACCATGGACCGTTGAGTTGGGAAGTGCAAACGCTATCCACATAGCCACAACGTCGGACGCAAGAAAAATTTGAATAAGTAGATTTCATAATATTTAAAATGAAGACTCAATTCCTCATTCCTAATAAAAAGTAAAAGATCTTTCTACACACAACACGCTTTCAATTATTTTAGTATACATCATAAATTTAATTAATGAAATTCTTTAAAATCTTCCTATTTGCTAAAATTAAATCATTGTCATCATAATCATCATTAACGATCTTGGATTAGGCCTCTTGGCCTGTTCCGCTTCAGATTCAAGATTGGTATCTCCATCACTTCTTCGGCCACAATATATCTTTCCAAAGGTGTATAATTAAATATTCTTTGCAGTAGTCTTGATATAAGCATCCGTAATATGTATTCATGCCAGTTGTTTCGGTAATTCTTGATGGTTTAGTGATAACTGTGATGTTTAATTTTCCTCTGATGTCTTCATTCCGTTTACAGTTTGGTCGTAGAGGGATGATCCGTCAATAGTGTTAACAATCTCGTTTCAGAAACTCGTATTCTTCGGAGTTGACTAGATGTTAAGGTTCTTGTTTCGGAGTCATCTAGCAAAGATGGAATTGTCATAGTTTTATAAAATTGTAAGACTATATTTGATTGAACATTTTAGGGTGCTTCTTTTTCCATTCTACGTACCTCTCCATATATAGACGAAATTAGGCGATCATCAATGTGGTTTTAGGCGTAGTAGATCAACTATTGATCAGATTTTTTGTATTCGACAGATGTTGGAGAAAAAATGGAAGTATAAGGGTACATCAGTTATTCATAGATTCTGAAAAGGTATATGACTCGGTTAAGAGAGAAGCGTTTATAATATTCTTATTGGATTTGATATCTCCAAGAAACTAGTTCGATCAGTTAAAATGTGTCTCAGTAAAACGTACAGCAAAGTTCGAATAGGCTTGTTTCTGTCAGATGCTTTTCCAATTCAGCGCGAACTAAAGCAAGGATGTACACTATCACATTTACTTTTTAACTTTGCTCTAGAATATGCAATTAGGAAAGTCCAGGATAGCAGAGTAGAAGACAGGGTTTGGAATTGAACGAGTTACATCAGCTGCTTGTTTATGCGGATGACGTGAATATGTTAGGAGAAAATCCACACATTATTAGGGAAAACACGGAAATTTTACATGAAGCAAGTAATGAGATAGATTTGGAAGTAAATTCCGAAAAGAAAAAGTATATGATTATGTCTTGTGACCAGAACATAGTACGAAATGGAAATATAAAAATTGGACATTTATCCTTTAAGAAGTGGAAAAGTTCCGATATTTCGGAGTAAGAGTAACAAATATAAATGACACTCGAGAGGAAATTAAACGCAGAATAAACATGGTAAATGCCTGTTATTATTCGGTTGAGAACTTTTGACATCCAGTCTGCTCTCAAAAGAGCTGAAAGAATTAAAAAAAAAACAGTTCTATTAACGGTTGTTCTATATTGTTGTGGAACTTGGACTCTCACTTTGAGAGAGGAACAGAGGGTAAGGGTATTTGAGAATAAGGTCCTTAGGAAAATATTTTGGGCTAAGACGGATGAAGTTACAGGAGAATAGAGAAAGTTACACAACGCAGTACTTCACGCATTGTATTCTTCACCTGACATAATTAGGAACATTAAATCTAGACGTTTGAGTTGGGCAGGGCATGTAGCACGTATGGGCGATCCAGAAATGCATATAGAGTGTTAGTTGGGAGGCTGGAGGAAAAAAGCCTTTTGAGGAGGCAGAGACGTAGATGGGAGAATAATATTAAAATGGATTTGAGGGAGGTATGATGTGACGGTAGTGACTAGATTAATCTTGCTCAGGATAGAGGCCGATGGCGTGCCTATGTGAGAACGGCAATGAACCTTCGGATTCTCTAAAAGCCATTTGTAAGTAAGTAGGCCTATGGACTCAGAAACTGTTGAAATTTGACTAATTTCATATTTGTATCCCTGGAGTGTACATAAGAGGGATTGCAGCCGAGATAATTGAAAGAGGTAACTCGTCCTATAATACTGTTACTAATAGCAATTTCGGATCTGAGATTATTTTTCCTCCTCGCGGCCATTGTTTTTTTTTTTTTGGAAATGTCTAAATTATAATCATGTGCAATTTTAAATAATTCAAAATAAATAAATCCTACCTAATCCCTAAAAGAATAATAAATAGTTTAGTGATAAAGGTAAATATTTCATTCAAGCCAAATATATTAATTTTCGTACTGAAAACGTGGTATTGATTTTGGTTGTATATAAACTAATAATCGATTTTAAGATTGTATTGAAATAAATGACAGATTTGTCTAATGTTAGTTTACACTTTAAGACTCTGTCTCTCATGAAATGTATTCCTAACTTTTTGAAGAAATACGTCACAAATCCTAGAAAAGTACCTCATACACAAGAATATGGGTTCTTCTTAAATTAAGAACCATTTTACTAGGCTACAATGTAGAATCAAAATTGTGATATAATTGTCGAATTTTTAGCAGCACTTTTAGAAATGAATAGTACATATAGGCTCAACATTTAGTCATTTGAAACGACACAGAGTAGTTACCGCTCTACTACAATTAATTATACCAGTAATACGTCGTACTTCTTACGGCTGCTAAATCAGAAATTGTTATGGTGAACTGGGTTGGTTGGATAGCGCAGTGGAAGCAATAGTATCATTAAATGCGATAGTTCAAACAATATGATATATATTTCCTCTTTTATGTCCACAGACCTCAAAATGGGCTGACAACCATCAAGCAACCAACATTGAGTGTACACAAACTGTGTAACTAGAATTGTGGTTTTCTGTTAACGAACAGTGACGTGTATTATACAAGGGAGAAATTGAGTCGGGGTGTGGTAGAGTTTCTGGGTAGCTCAGTTGGTAGAGCCTTGGCGCGTTTAGCCAAAGGTCCCGGGTTCGATGCCATGCCCGGAACAATTTTTCCCTTGAAATTATTCAAATCAGCTTCACGGGGAGTTACACCTGAAAGCTAGATTTGAATGTGATATATAATCTGATTGAATGTATAACAAATATAATAACAATGTACATTGAGTTGATCGGTGATTCAACAAAGATGCATATGATAATAAATAATAACAATGATAACATACAATAGTTACTGAACCTGATATTCCCAATGGCTGTCATCTCTTACAATAATCTTTCCAGGCTACTTCCTATACAATATCAATCATACAATTTAACTTCGGCCATTAATAAACTGTGTCCACACATCTGTACAATAATATTTACAATTCTGGCGTATAGTAATGAGAGGAGGAATGAATACGCTGAAACCAGCTACTCAATCTGTTTCCTTTTAACTGGGAAAGTGGAAAGAAAATTAAAACGAGAATGCCCCGAGAAAACACTCTGTAATGTCTGCTTCATGAACCTAAATATTCCATCACGATCAGGTAGGTGATAGAACCCGGGACACCTGGATTAAAGACCAGACGAGGAAGAGTTTGGAGCGGTTAGATAAATCTTACATGACGTAAAACTGTAAATTGTAGTTACAATGAAAATTAAACATATTGTAACATAAACACACGTTACTATGTAACTGCTGACTTTTTCCATATCTCAAAGCTACAATGCTGACATAATACGATCTATCGAATACAGTAAATTAAATGAAATTAACTTATTTTTAAATAATTTAACTATGGTTCCACAAATAAGTTAAACGGTGCATTTAATTTATATTCCATGTCTACGGTGGCTGTGTATGTGGGCTCGATTTATAAGCCAGGGGTCCTGGGTTGATCTACCTTGAATTTATAACTTGGTTTAAAGCCTGAGGTCCAGCAACAAAAAAGTTTTCTCTGGGTACTCCGGTCCCCTTGTAACACCCAACATTTCTCCATCATCATCATCATCATTATCATCGTCATATATATATGCCTATATTTTTTACAGCGTGTTAGATGTATATTTTCCGCCAATATTTTAGAGGTAATCGCACTATGTAAAATATTTCTCAATTTTCGGAGTTATTTTTATACATGAAAAATACAATGTGTTTAGGTTCGTTAATATTTTCTAGCGATTTGTTTTGCCTACGAACGCCTGCCTACTTATGTGAGGCCCAGGCTTTTTGGGATTTCTATCATCCAGACTTATCAAGAAGATATCTGTATAATAATTGATTCCATTAATGCCGTCAGGTTTTGAAGTTGTGTTTACATTCAGTACTTCATCCCTCTCCCACTGCTATGCTGCGAGTGGTATATATACGTACAAGTCAAACAGAAAGCTTGGCAGTTGCCAGCTGTCACACCTCTAGAATGTTGGCATACATCGCATACGAGTTCTGATTTGTGATGGCGGCATAGCTACTACTCTAGCAATAACAACACCACTGAAAACCGGAATACACAAGATAGACGAGTTAAGCCGCACATGCACAGTAGAAGACGTAAGAAATGTTGTCTCACTGTTGAGTCTTTGGGAAATCTAAAATAATATTGAGATGTGTGAAACAGTAATTCCATAATTGGATTTGCAACCAGGGACACAACATTTACGAACCATTTTATAGTAAGTTAATTGATCGCTCACACAATTACAAATTAAAGCATTTACATAAATAGAAAAATGCCATACTTACAGAAACGATTATAACTTCTTGTTGACAAAGTCGCAACAGACTTTAAACATCATATCAACTTGACCTAACGCATAGACTACTGTACCACAGCGCTACCAAGAGAATACAATTGATTTAATCGCACTTTAGATAGTAGACCAGGTAAAAAAAAAAACACTGAATAGAACATTACTGTGCTCCAACCACGAGAAAGTCTCCGCCGGATGAGACGAAAGGGGATAACGCTGTGAATGAATGTTGATGTCATAAGATGTCATAATGTGACACACGTGGGTACTCTTATCTCTATTGGCTAGCTCTCACAGCACAAACCATAACATTGATACCGACATATTGATACTACCGTAGTTACAAAATTAGATCACAGTTAATCTCTTCATACAGGAAATAACATATGCAGGAGAGCGCATGGTTTTTAAACTGGCGTTATAAAGGTAATATTATTTATCTACTTCGTTCCAATAGATGACGCAATAGTAAGCACATTCCTTTCACAGTTGGTCTCCTGGTTGGAGAACAGTACACGAATAACCAAACAAACTCCATGTGAGAAACATGCCGCGACTATACGGATTGTAGTTTCTGCCATCTTGTCTAGTATCGACATATGACCTCAGATCTGATACATAGGGTATATAAGTAGTCATCAGCACAGAGCACCCTGGGGCTAGCGTCTCTTACCCGCGGGAAACACAGTGCACCATGGTGCACTAGTAGCTGCTAGTGGGTATGCTCTCTACTTCTTCCTGCTGCACGACGGGGCATACGGGACGGCCTCGCTTACCCTTTGCACATTTCAGCGACTGCTGACGATCACTGGGCTATTTTGTAGGTGGTCTTGCTATGTGGAAGCAAACTATACAGAAAATACAGCCATTTCAAACTGGGAATTTACTTTAGAATAACCTTATACTGTATTTCCAAATTACCTTTCGTCTCGTTTCTCTTATCTATACTCTAATCACGACGTAAATACCTCATCACTTATCTGTGGCACGCTAAGACACCTCTTCAGAGAACATATTGTTATTCATCATGTTTTACAATATCCACCTCGCGACAATAGAATTCCTTGTCACAAAGTATTATGGGCTGCAAGACATTAAACATTTAAAAAAATAGCTTAAAGGACAACCTTCTTAGGAATTCACTTTAATTATACTGACTTAACGGTCACTAGCTATATGGTAACTTCTTTCTTTAGACATGCATCCTGAGAGCGCTGTATTTTCAAAATTGTCTCTCAATAATCTCTTCCTATTAGCTCACATTATTTGTATATTAACATTGTATGTATTTTAGTTTAATTCTGCTACACGGTTTATATTTCATTGTTTAATTCATAGTTCATAGTATTTTACGGTTTAATTCATAAGTAACTCTTGTATACATGTAGCTTTTATCTAAATCAAATTGTTGTATTCTTTGTAGCTTTTAAGTTCATATGTATGTATACTTTTTGCTGGTTGAGTGGAAAAGAAGGCCCTACGGCCTTAACTCTGCCAGCTAAAATGAATTATTATTATTATTATTATTATTATTATTATTATTATTATTATTTCCCCATCAAGATTTTCCCTTGCAACTTAAATACGTATTTGAAAACGTACATTCATTCTATCGTACGTAAGCTTGTAATTATTTTATGCAGAGTCCAAATGATAGCCATTATTTTGATATTATTCAATTATAATTTAATGTTTTATTTTCCAATGTAGGCCTATATTCGTCGTTGTCGTTAGTCTTTGTGCTATGCTCCGAGATTTGCGAGTGAGAACCCGATCGATGGCAGTGTATTTTAAACGGCGATGAAAAGCCTCTCCTGGAGGGAAGTGAAGCTGTCTGTTCCATGTCGTAGATTTGCGAAATGCAAAATAACCTTACCCTTGAAAGTAGGATCTAAACAAAAATCGTCAGTCATTTCCCGTCCACATTGAATTTCGACACTGCATACTTTTAAATAGTTTTTAAATATAGTAATACTACTATTACACTATAACTACTACTACTACTACTACTACTACTACTACTACTACTACTACTATTACTACTACTACTACTACTACTACTACTACTACTACTACTACTAGCATATATTGAGCCATTTCTAACTTTGTCGTCAGCAAATAAATGATAGCGTGCCTCCATGCAATAATAAAATCATCTAAAATATTTCACCATTTAGCAATTGCAATGGATTGCAAAGCACGTACACTCAAAAGACCAGTGCTCTGGATTTAAGGGCAAAATTCTGTTAGTGAAACACAGCGCTCTCATTTTACGAGGAAACTTCGATCATTCCGTCGCCGGCCAACTTCCTACGCTCCTGACTTCAGCGTGGGAAGTCAATTCTATAAAACATCCCAGCAGTCAGTTGCTTTTGAAAATTGTAGTAACGGAACACGCTCCCCGCTGGTGCAAGTACGACACGCAGGAAAGTGTACAACGGGGTTCCGCTGTAATCTGGTTTCCTCATAAAATGAGAATGTTGAATAAATCCACATCTATCTAATAGCATTGTCGAATATACAGTAGTAAAAACAAAAATAAAATGCCTAAAGAGTCAATTTCAGAACATGCTTTTTTACTGAGCGCTACTAAAATAAATAATTTGAAATTGTAGAGCAAAATTTCCTGAACTTCACCTTCGTTTTGAAAGATTACATGAATTTAACTTGGTTTGCGAGCGTAATACATCTCAAAGCGGATCTGTTGTACTCATTTTGTCCAGAAACTTATTTAAGAAAATTTGAACTTTCAAGAAAGCTGCAGATGGTCACCAATTAATTCTATCCATCTAATATCGAATGGTTCCATTTAATCTAAACTCATACACAGTATATGTTAATATTGCCGTAGAAACTTCGTAGTGTTACCTTATCTCTAAAGATAAACACGTGCTTCGGTTACTTCGAGGTGAGTGTGTAAATCGAGTCTGAGGTATGTGGTTATCTAAGTTTCCTGAGCACTAAAGTTTTCCTTGTGACTAATTTAGTTTAAAAATTACATACAGAATAGTTTACTTCTTGTTAAATGAATCTTAGGCATACAGAGCTAGATAATACGAAGTTCTGACAGTCGCGCGTGGAGACGGTTGCTTCTTCTTGGCAACAAGGCGGACAACTGTGAGCATTCTTCTAGTAATCCTACTATAGCTATGTTCTAGCTACACATTTTTGCTGTTCTTTTATTAGGTATAAAGTTAGTACAAAGTCAACCAGACTCTCGAATAACAAACAAGAGCTGAGAAGCATTTTAACAGTAGTGACAGATACTCAAGCTTGAGGTCGTGGGGCGATGAACTCAGATTACAATGGGAATTATTATATTGCAGGTTGTTGAAAGGGCGTCATAGCACGTCATCGAGCTCTTTAAGCTATGAGTTCAGAACTACCGGCCATGTAGAAAGTACGGATCCAGTCGCAAATCTATTTCTAAGCGAACGTCTCCCAAGGAAAAGAAACCAACACCAAAACCAGAGAAAGTCTTGTAATAATTATGTGGAATACAAGGAGATATCATCTGTCATTTTCAATCTACCAAAACTACTTGAAATTCTCGACATTTTTTGTTATGAGATAGAGGGTAAAACCGGTGCTGGTATTAAGAGTGTAAGTTTGACAAAGTCACCTTCAGCAGACTCGGAGCATGATCTAATAGTCAACAGTACAGCACCTACAACATTAAACAGATGATATAAGTGAGTGACAAATCATTTGCGATGAAGATGTCAGATATGGACGGGATTGATGGACTTTTTGTTCTCGAGCCTTGTGGCACGCACTTAATTTACGAAGAGGTGAGGAGTGTCTCGACTGCAACGATTCAACTTCATTAAGACGGATTTTGTTTCGTCAGATTCCTGCACTTCCCACGCTTTTGCTGTTGCCCAAAGAATAGGATTACTGTAAAAATCATGATTTCGTTTACATACGTAATTACAAATGGCTTTTAAGGAACCCGCAGGTTCATTGCTGCCTTCACATAAGCCAGCTACCCGTCCCTATGCTGTGCAAGATTAATCCAGTCTCTATCATCATATCCCATCTCCCTCAAATCCATTTTAATATTATCATCCCATCTACGTTTCGGCCTCCCCAAAGGTCTTTTTCCCTCAAGTTTCCCAACCAACACTCTCCTACGCATTTCTGGATTCAACCCATACATGCTACATGCCATGCCCATCTTAAACGTCTGGATTTAACCCATTAAAGCCCAAATTATTTTTATTTACAAAAACGAAAATAATGTATCTATTTCATAAATTTAAACCATAAGATGCCAAGAATACGTTTTGTTTCTTATTTATTTATTTATTTATTTATTTATTTATTTATTTATTTATTTATTTATTTATTTATTTAACCTGGTAGAGATAAGGCCATCAGGCTTTCTCTGCCCCTCTACCCCTCTGCCGTGCACCAAGTAGCTGAAAATCACCCGGTCTATAAATATACCGCTGGGCGCTTATGATATCTGCGTATCCATTTGCAATAAAGTAAATATATTTTTTGTGTATTTAATGCAGTATAACCACAAACATTTACACCAATATAAAAAAATTATTTATGGCAGTTTTAGCATTTAATGCAACAATACAATGCTGCAGCAATAATGAAACACAGTTATTTTAGTAATGTCTGTCTTTACCAAGTGTGGTAAGGTTCAAAGCATCTTTGACAGAGAGTTTCATCACACTTCTTGCGGAATTTTATTGGTCTGCATTTACACCATTCCATCCGGCAGTGTTTCTGAGAGGGTCGTTTTGCCATTACATGACCTCTACTATCTATCCTCACACCAAATTTCACTCCTCGAAGTGATGAAATAGGACGGCCCATTCTCTTGCAGTTCGAAAACATTTTGAGATATTGAACAGCCAAGCATCGTCGGAATACAAGTAGGTCCAGGGAGTCTCGTTTACGTATTTCTCTGTAGATAATCCAACCATTTACTATAGCCATATCCAGCATTCTGACAAAGAGATCCCAGTACCAGTTTTTTCCATGGATTGAAGTGGCACATTTCCCTGCTAACCAATCATGATGGTCCACTCCACCCATGTACTTACCGTATTTCTTTATGACCTGTGAAGTAACGGTTAGCGCATCTGGCCGAGAAACCAGGTGGCCCGGGTTCGATTCCCGGTCGGGGCAAGTTACCTGGTTGAGATTTTTCCGGAGTTTTCTCTCAACTCAATATAAGCAAATGCCGGTTACTTTCGGTGCTGGACCCCGGACTCATTTCACTGGCATTATTATCTTCGTCTCATACAGACGCTAAATAACCTAAGATGTTGATAAAGCATCGTAAAATAACCTTCTAAAAAAATATAACCTGTGGTTGCTGCACACTTATATTCTGTCTTACATTTCTGTCCCACCTGCTTGCAGAAGCCCCTCCATCAAAGTTTGATCCTACAGGTACACATCTGTTGTCATCCCACTTCACGAACAGAATTTCACTATTAGTGTCAAATGTATAATCGTAGGACTCTCATTCTGAATTCTGTAGTAATTTCGTATCCTGAAGAGTAAAGGCATCTATTCTGTTTTCTCTCACAGTTTCTGTAGCCCGGGAACCAAGATCCTGAAAGTGGAGCAAAAGGTCTCTACTTCTAAAAAAAATTATCAAATTATGTGTCGTGAGCCCGAGGATGTATAATGCAATCAAGCATATTCAGCACAACTCTGCTGCCTAAGACTAAGTCGTGTCTATTACTGACGTCATTTCAGCTGTGTCCTTACCAGAGATTTCTTATACAGGGAATATAAAACCTCAATGTGATGTTGGCCACAGAAGAAATTAGACAAAAGTGATACTATCTGACATAATATTGCGAAAGAAAATGAAACAATATATCGTAAAAACAAGTAAATCCTTGGCGCTACAGCCTATGAAAGGCCAAGACCGACCAGCCGGCTGCTGACCTCACGTCCACATGCCGAAGAATAGGTGGACGATCATCCAATCAGAATGGAAGTATCGTGTGGTTAGCACGATGATCCTTCCAGCCGTTATAGCTGGTTTGCGAAACCGGATTTTCGCTATCTATCGTAGCTCCCTAAGTGTAACACGATGCTGGTTGGGCACCGGTCCCATACACTGGCCGAAATTTCATGGCAAAATGTCTTCCCCCGTAAGGACTCGAACCAGCGTGCATTCCGTAACGCGAGTCCTAGACAGGATGCCTTAGACCACGACGCCACAGTACGGGACAGCAATATATCATACCATTACAATATTGAATGTTTCCTGTTTACTGTTATAATATGTTGGTGAAAATAGGATGCATGATTTTATTTATTGGTCGAGAAATAGGCCTATTATTGCATATTTTATAGACTACTGTACTTAGAAGTAAAAAGGAATAAATCCATTGTTCAAAAACGTATACACTGCAGACGTACACCATATCACATTTATTTCCAATTTAGGGCATACAATAACACGTTCTGGGGATCGAATAGATGCTAATCATCCTTCAGATTCTAATCTACTTGCAATAGCACAGTACTACTGCCGACAGTCACTTGCTAATATCAACTGTTACGGTACAGAGTGCAATGACACACCTTTCTCCACTGTTATTTTCACGTGATATCATAAGTGCCCAGCGGTCTATTTATAGACTGCAGCCGTTTCAGTTCATATTGCTCCAATCATTTTACATACATCTGTGTTTTCCTTGTGCGATTCAATAGTAGGCCTAGTAACCTTGACACTACTAATTCACAAATCAATAAAAATATCGAGACATTATAACACGGAAAAATAATTATAGTCTTTACACAGTGCGACTTCATTTTATACCTAACTAATTCGAACTAAGATACCTTAATGAATTCTTCTTTTTGAAGGAGGATAAAATGTTGGCAAGTTTAGTTAACATCTTACGTGATATATTTATATGATGATCATTAATATTGAATCAATGTGGCGCCAATAAAAAAAAATCTAACGTAGTCGAGTATGCAAGGGTCTATAAATAGACCACTGGGCGTTAATGGGTTGCTCCTAATTCTGTGGTGTTCGGGTAAAGGGGTATAAGTCATTTTTTTCTCCAGGTGGAATTTTGTTCCCCAGATGAACACACAAGTTAAATTATACAAGTGAGTGTGCAAAAATCAAAGAATACAAGCAGTTGATGGGTTTTATTTGTGTAGAAAATTATTTGTAATAAGGGTTCTAAGTTTAATTTTCATTTATCTCCGAACTCATTTTTATGACATCTCCCTTTACCCAAACACCACAGAATTATATCAGGTGAAGAATACAATGCGTGCAGTTCTGCGTTGTGTAACTTTCTCCATTCCACTGTAACTTCATCCCTTTTAGCCCCAAATATTTTCCTAAGAACCTTATTCTCAAACACCCTTAATCTCTGTTCTTCTCTCAAAGTGAGAGTCCAAGTTTCACAACCATACAGAACAACCAGTAATATAACTGTTTTACAAATTCTAACTTTCAGATTTTTTGACAGCAGACTGGATGATAAAAGCTTCTCAACTGAATAATAACAGGCATTTTCCATATTTATTCTGCGTTTAATTTCCTCCCGAGTGACATTTATGTTTGTTACTGTTGCTCCAAGATATTATAACCAATTAAAAAAAATATATGATAAAGATATTGAAATGGAGAGTGACGATGAAATGACGGAGGAAAACGGGAAATCCCCGAGAAAAAATCACTCAGGAATCGTGATTTTCTCGACAGCAAATAGACTCCACCGTTGCAGGAATTCGAACCCGGGTACACCGTCATCTTAAGATAGAGCTTTGTCAACTGAGCTATCAAGGCAGTGAATATGTACAGTGCTTGGATGAAATAATCGGAAGAATAGTCGGAATTAATTTCTGCTCTACTTGGAACGATAGGTCCTTCATTCAATATTTCAGAAGTGAGTAACAGGCTATTCACTATGCTTCATGTGCCTGAATGTAACGCCGTGGCTCCGACATTCTTCGCGTTTTCGTGGATTCCATTTGATTCTGAGAAAGGAACGCTGAGACAGTCTGACCATTCGAGCGAGCAACTAGACGTAGCCGGAGCTGGCGAGGAGGTTGGGCCTTGAGGGGTGTCTGGCCGGTTGAAGAAGCACGGAGCAACACGACCACCACGAGCAATGCTGGACATCGCCTCCAGTGCTGCTTCTTATATCAGTCATAATAACGCAGTGGGCGTTTGCCCAAGTCTCCGCCCCCACCCGGTCCTCAGCCTTCGATATATCGAAACAAATGACCTGCATTACACGTCAAATACCCGAATGAAGATATTTCTCCTCTTCTCTTTGTGTATCCCTTTACAAGTCTACTCACAATAGAAAATACTTGCTTATTTTCTGAAAGTATTTCTTTCTTTCTTTCTTTCTTTCTTTCGCTTTAATATCCATGTATTGTGTTTAAAATAAAATAAGGAGAGTAATTTGCAACCGTCGTTGAGGCTGGTAGAGTTTCTTGCGCAGCTTGCTTCTATGAAACTAGATCTGTGCTTCTAAGGTTATGTTTTGCAGCGAATGAGTTTGTGGTTGCGATAAAGGAGTGGTGGACGTATTCATAATTTATATTTGCAATAATAAATGGCTGTTTAACTGCTTAATAATCCAAAATTGTATTTAAAGTTATTTACACACTTGCTCATAAACCTGGTAGTCTATAAAGAAATTAAACATAACAAAGGATCGTAAATCCTTGAAATTTATGAATAGTTATAAGATAAACTATTCAGAAGCAAAAATCATTCAGACATTAAACCTCCTTATTCGCATTTACAAGTTTTCATAGAAAACAAATTACGGTAGGAGATATTTTTCGCTTCAAAGTTTCTTAGTGCTCAAGTACGTTTAAATTCTTGTCCTAAAACATTCGATATTAAACGTAGCTACTGCTTTATAAAACGTATAATGAGACACAACATGGATTTTTTATTTCATGATATTTACATTAGGTACATATTACAGCAGTAAGTGTTTTGGAAATATTAAACATTTTTTTCCTCCTTTACTGTATATTTACAATAATGAAAATTGGTATGTGTAAAACACTGTCCTTCTGCTATATGAAAAAAAAATATTTTTACGATTAAAGAAATATATATATATATATATATATATATATATATATATATATATATATAATTCAAAACGGTGGCAATTCACTGTGCAGTGATGAAGCTTTTCCGTCATAACTCATAACTTTTTCATGTTCTCGCTCTCTTTTATTGTATTATAGTCGGAGGCACCGATTTTGGCAGATGATCTCGATGACATTTCCAGTAGGCGAGCCAATATTGTTTCTGTAAGCTGCGAGAATGAGATGCGATAACATTCTGAGTCGTTCATATTTTCATAACAGCAGCTCATATCAATTATCCTTATTATGAAACACACCACGGTACAGTCCTACTCAAAGAATATCTTTAATAAATGTAAATGACTTCCGTTCGCAATGATTTTACAATACGTCTCCTACATTTTCTAAATTAAATTAATTCTTAATTAAAAGGAAAATTCTACCCTTACCAGATCAATATTCAAGATCTGTCCAGTAATAATCTAGGGATCGTTTACTGGTGGTGCGACAATTCAAGTTAATAAAATTACGATTCTTCTTAATAATCAAAATATAATTTGGTTAATTGGCTAAAATTGCATGCTGCGGAAGTTAGATTTATATAAGAGTATAATAAATAGGATTGTAATGGATATTACAAAGGCAATAATTTCTTCACACGCACATTGTGAATAGAACAGAGAAGAAAGCATTTTAAAATATTCGAAATCGTACAAAATATCGGAGAAACCAATTTTCCCTGCACAAATTGCACCAATTGAAAAATATAATTACCATTCACAATAAATACTGTATTTTATGGATTCTAAAAAGTTTATTAATCTAGAGGTATTGGCTGATGACTATATTAAATTCTAGCACAACATTCATTCAGAATATGTAGAAATTACACTTTGGATTTTACTAAATGTATAGGCCTACTATCAAAAGGTGTTACATACCCCCTTAAATACTGTACATGTGTTACCTGTGCGATATCCGATGTTTAATTTTTTAAAATATAATTCATAGTACTGAAACTGCCATATTGAATTCGCACAAATTGTATTATTCGTAATTTTCGTCTCGAAAACCTCTAAGATATCTAATTTAATTTTTCACCCATTTTTGTCCCACTCCACCACTTTAGGGACAAAGTCGGACTAAATAATACCTTATTCGTATTCTGTGATCGCAGAGATCCCCTGATATCGACTTTCATCGAGATCGGATGACATGAGATTTCTCACTCCCTTCAGCCTTTTCATCAGTACCTTAGGATATGGTATTTAAAAAATCTATGAATGTTTAACAAATATTGTAGAGAGTAACCTTCACTTTAAATTTTACGTCTCTAGTTAAATATAGTTTAGTGAATTTTTAAAATCGTCGACTTCTTTCTCTCTCCTCTCTGCTCGGAAGTTAAAAAAATTTTACTTTTCTTATACATTTTAGAAACAATTCTGAGAGATGAGATGAATAGTCTAACCCAATTTTATGAGTGAATCTTTGTTTTAAATTTAAAGGCTGCACGTCTGCTGGTTAAACAAAATAAATCGGTATAATTATTTTGATCATTACTGCCTCCCATTTTCCATCCCTTGATGTTCGTACTTCGTAAAACTCAGTCTTATCTATTGACTAAGGATTAACATATTTCCATATATATATATATATATATATATATATATATATAACAGATTATATTTCCATTTCGTACAATATTCTGGTCACGAGACATAATCATAATCACAGAATGTTGGATAGTTTTTCAGTTATGAGGAAAACGCTTCATCACTGCACAGTGAACTGTCACCATTTTGAATTTCGAAAAAAAAAATTTTTAATTGTATTTGCTTTTCATATAGCAGAAGAACAGTGTTTTAGTCTACACATACAGTACTAATTTTCATTATTGTACAGGATACAGTAATGAAGGGGAAAAATGTTGAATAATTCCAAAATGTTACTGCTGTAAGCTGTACCTAACCCCTTAAAATTAAGTAGAGAATAATATTATGAAATAAAATACCTTGCATTACAAGACACAAAAACTATAGCTGCATAATAGGTGCAAATAATGTTTGATCAGTGTAAGCCTGCATTCTTTATTAAGGTGTAAATAGTAAAAACAGTGTATTCTAGTATACATAGTTTAAATAATTTAAATTGTAAATATTAGTGTAATTCTTAAAGTGGTTCATGTTTTATTCTGCCCCACTTGACCGAACAAGAATCGCGTCAGTAATCAGTCAAGTACCTACTTCGCTTGTTAGATGCACGCAAGTCGTCCACTTAAAAACTCCAGTAATACTTAATCTTGTGGCCTCGTGGAACAAAGTACGGCCCTTAGGATAATTGTCACTATCGCTTTCACTGCTACAAACCAGGCAGTTTAAAAGTCCCGAAACATGTAATTAATATAACAATAAAGAAGAACCCTCATTAAAAATGTTACAGTGCAAACGCACCGTTTCTTTCTATATGAATCGTTTATTTCTAAAGCCCTACAAGTGACAAAAACAAAACTTTTTGGGAACCCAATAAACTCTGTTTAGTTTCATTAATTTTATTTTTCATATTATATTATTATGTGATCGACAGAGAGGTTTATTTATTTACTTAATTTATTTACATTTAAATATACAGAATACAGAATATAATTACAACTATAGAAATAGAAATAAAATAATACAATCAATATAAAAATGGAGATACAGTAATATTAACAAAATTTGATGACCGAATGAGCAGCGCTCGTGTTCGGTCGCAGTTCAGATATATTATTAATAGGCATATAAGAGAATATACAAAATAAAATAAAATAGGAACTAAAATTACAATTACAGCTACAGTGAAATTATATAATATAATAGGCCTATATTAATATAAGAAGAATATAGAAAATGAAATAAAATAAAACAGGAAATAAAAATTAAAATAACAGCGGCAATGAATTTATATAATATAATATTAACATAGAGAAGAATAATATCGTACGTGAATAAAGTAGGACAATTTATAAAACCTATATATATATATATATATATATATATATAAATTTCAAAATTATAGAATACAAATATAATATAGGCTGATTAATTCATACACATAGGCTATAAATTTATTTAATCAAATTGAAGACATTAACACGTTTCTAATTTTCTTGTTATATTTTAGTGGGTTACATGTTAGAAGTTCTGGGTATAATTTAGCTAAAGAATTGTCAAATTGTATTTAACAAGTGATATTAGTTGCTAAATATGAGGTTTATTCACCATTAGTTGTGTTTTATAATACATATAAAGTCCCAAAAATTTAATTAATTAGGATGTTATGGGGTTTTTCCAACAAACAGCTGAAAATAAGCAAAGTATTGTCTTTTTTCAAGTATTAGAGTGAATGAAAGTAAATATGAACAAACTTCATAATCTATGAAAGAACTACATATAAAATAAAAAAAATTGAAGTTTCTTCTAATATCAGGATTTGTTATTTTTTTAGTCTTTGCTTCCACTATCATTACTATCTTTGTTGGTGGTAGGCCATGTTTATAGTTCTGTGTAGATTCCTTTCAATTCATCCGATATGTACTGCAAAATCTTTTTAAGGTCCTCCATTTTTTTTTAATTTATTGGTAGCCTCGAGCTGTTATAAACTAGGTCTGTTGACAGTTCAAAAGATAAATTTTCAGCACAAACATTTTTCTCAGGAATTCGAATGGTGAATACTTCTGTCGGTACAATGCTGTTAATGATCTCTTAACAAAGAACTTTACCTTTTTGTTCATTGTAGTGAAAAAACTCATTCACTTTCGAAATTTTAAAATGTACCTTTTTATCCTTTGGTACACCACGGCCATAAGATGAATCAGACACGCTAGATAGCTTATAAAATTTTCGCCACCAAGTTTTGAAGTTAATCACATCATTAGTTGTGACTCGTTTTACTTGAACTTAAACGAGTTCTCAATAATCCTCATTAGTAACATTTTCATCACTTGAACTAACCATCTTGTAACAAAATATTCAAAACAGATAATAATAGTAAGGGAAACACTTAATCAGCAATAGACAGAACAAAACACTGATCCAGTTGTGACTGAAATCAGCTGTTGGGTGCGACAGTGCTGCTGTCAGCTAGTGTGGCAGACTAGTTTATTTTTAAAACAATATGATGTTAGTTGTGGGGTTTTTACAATAAAAGCATATTTCTTGTCCAATTTTTTACATGTTACAGTCATGCTAAATATAAGGTTTTTATATAAAAGATGCGCATTCATGCTGGCAATTAAAATCCACAAAAAAAAAAAAGCATTGTGTAAAAAAAAAGTCGGTTGTGGTGTTTTACAATAAACGATTCATATTATGTAATACAACAAAACTGGACAAGGAATAAAGATTAAAATAGACTACAATTGTGAGAATGGACTAGAGTCGTTTGATATAACCATAGATTCTATACCACAAGAACATAAATAAATAAAAACTTGTTATATGGGTACCACTCAGAGTCTGGTTTTATCTCGGAAACCATGATCTTGTAGATGATTTAAGGTCTTGTAAGTCGCAAAGTGGAAATCTGAAGGTCAATTATTGTAGCAGGCAATGTGCTTTATAAACAAATTATAATATAATATAAATACGTAATATTTATGTTTATTAATAACAGCCATTACAGAGGTAGGACAGCAATAACTTTCATGTGAAACCAAAACTTGCTGAGAAAACTCTCTCTCTCTCTCTGTCTCTCTGTCTCTTTCTCTCTATCTCTCTACACTTACACGCACACGCACGTGTTGCTCCGTTATCTGGCATTCTGTGATGCTAGACTCCATCACTCTTGTGTTGGATTACATTTCAGATGCAAATCCGTTTTTTATCCCACGTTAGAACTCGTCGGGTCCTTGAAATGTGCACGTTTCTGAAGTAAAGGATCTTATTAATTGCACTGAATATATAATTTATTAATATACAGGGTGATTCCAGTTAATTATGTAATTTCACAAACCTTGTGTATTTAATAAAGACATTAACACAGTCATTATTGTCAGCGTATTTCGAACTGGCGGATCAAGGTCAAGCAATGGACTGCATTTTCCACGCGTCCATACTCCATTCCTGGACCATTTTCCTCAACTGAAGTCAGCTGGGACAGTCGGGATTATCAGTGCTTCAGTTTACAGTTTTCAGTTCAGTGACTTGTGCACGTTTGTGCGTGACCTTGATCCGCCAGTTTGAAATGCGCTGAATATAGCTTTCCTCTCTCTCTCTCTGATGTCGTATATCAAATCTAGCAGACCCACGTTTGATTCTTGATAAGTGCATATTATCTCTCTGACAAGAACTCCGTACTTCAAGTCAAAACCTTAAGTGAAAACTTGTATACAGGTGAATACTGTGAAGGAATAAATAACCAAAAAGTGGCTATAAAAATTAAGGTAGCGTATATGAAATAAACTAAAATAAACTAAAATTGCACTTTTTCAATTCAGATTCCTTTCAATAAAACAATAAGCCCCATTCTCTCTGCAATAGTTTTGTAAAAAATATCTATATTTCTTTTCCTTCCTTTTCCCTTTTTTGTTCTCTTGATCACCAGATGAATTTATTATCATACCCTTTTTATTGTTGATTTTATTTAATCTTCGTATTTTTTTTCTTATTTTTTATTATTATTTTACTACATTCCATTTTGTTGTATTCTTCCTACGTTTTCCCTATTAGCTATTCGTATTCAATGAGTTACTTTTATTATATCCCAATCTTTAGATCTGTATTTTATTACCTTTTTTCTATTATGGAATTATTTTCATGTTGTTTAGTGTCGATTTTGTTATGCTATTATTATTATTATTATTATTATTATTATCATTATTATTATTATTATTATTATTATTATTATTATTATTATTATTATTTGTAATATGTTAGTATTCTGTTCTTTAACTTTTTGTTAAATGTTCATTGCTTGTATACTTTGCGACCTGCTAGAAGGGAGAGTAAGAGAAGGCCCTATGGTCTTAACTCTGCCAGTATAAATAAATAAATAAATAAATAAATAAATAAATAAATAGGTTATCGCATAAAATTCTCCTTGCGTAGCATTTATCTTCCGTAACGAATACAAACAACATTCGTTACATCTTACACTAAAATAGGGATATCTTGGAAGCTTAGAAGTACGATTTAACTAAATAATAACCTCTCATGAACGGTGTATTGTATACACTTTGACACGGAAGTTGGTCGCTGTTCAGAGACTAAGGCCAGCTCGGAATAACTTGGGAATGATTGTGTAAGCAGTGTTCACTCGCGTGCTTTTCTTTAATTTCAGCGTCATTTTACTCTCTATACGGCCCATGTAAAACATTTATTTCATTCAAAGACGATGCTCCATTACTTTATTGTGTACGAATGGATAAAAAAAAAGTGACTTGTAGGCCTAATCATAATGTCGTCAGTTCAAATTCATATAATATGGCGAAATATTCCACTTTTTTATACAATCTAAAAAAGAATTTCTTTGTTCCTTCCTTCTCCTTCTCCAAACTCTTTCATGACTAAGGAGCGGATTCCTATGTAATTAAATATTCTTTTTGCGTGTGATAAAACGCAATTAACAAAGTTAAAAATTTCGAACATAAAGTTTCAAGTTTAAAACCCGAATTTTATTTCACATAAAAACACATATTTTCACAAAAAAATTATGTAAATACATATTTTCAGGAAATCTGTTATAAACACATAAATCTTGGAGTTTTTTTACTTAAATAATTAACATAGACAAGGAGGAGAGATCTTGCAACACATAATTAGGAATGTTTATTGTTGCTGAAGATGATTTCATTCCACGCTTTGTTTGTAAAACACAACAGATAAGAGCTCGGGTATGAATATTATTTAATTTAAACAAATCTCTCGCTTCTCGCTCATGTCTATCAAATAAGGCAATACATCTTGTGATTCCCTGTTATCGGGCTTCGTCACTGGATATCCTTCAAGATATACTGAAAGACGGTTGTTTAAAAAACGATTTAGCTTTCCTATTAGCAAATCTAAGCTTTTTGTGTGACACCATAAAAAAACTCGAAACATCCAAAAACCTGTTGTCTGAAACAGGGAGGTGCGTGCCGTGTAAATAAAACTAGACTCGCTACCAGGTTCAGAAGTACAATTACTAAGGGACACATTTCAGAATGTGCTTGGGAAAAACAGTGGATATAAAAAAAATGTGTAAAGTTGCTCAAGTATTGGAGGGTGTGCCTGTAGATGAAATTGACGGTGGTTGTGTTCGTGACATTCCTCTCTTTAAATATGCGCGTCCGACGTCCTGTGATGTGGAAAGATCGTTTTCACAGTATAATTCGTTATTCACAGATAATCGGCATGCATTTGTGATGGAGAATTTGGAGATGACCTTTGTTGTTCACTGCAATTCTCGGCTAACTACTAGGACTCAAGTGTGGTTGGTGAGTACATCTTTTTTTCAAGCTAAGGTATTTTTGTCATATTTAAAACAAATATATATATATATATATATATATATATATATATATACATATTTTTAGCAAATATTTTCGTACTTTTTAGTACATAAAAAGAAATATATTTAAATTTTTAGCACATAAAAATCCTCTCCCTATTCATGGCCATCAGAGGGAAGCGGGACTCATCTGTGAAGAGGACACAACTCCATCGTTCATTTCCCCAAGTTCTACGACGCAATCTTTCGGTGCAATGTCTTCTGAGCAGGTCTAGCCGATATCAATCCATCTAACTAGAGTAGTAGCTTGCAGGTTACATTCCCTAAGAACAGTCAGTACCATACACTAGTCTTCATTTTTATTTGTACGAGAGTCATACTGAAAGTCATGAGCAACCCTTTGTTACGAATCTTAATTTTTATTTTTTAAACAAACCAGGTACATCATTTTAATCTACAGACTTTTCTGTTACTTTTCCACATAGTTTCCATTTCTTTCAACACATTTTTCCCACCGTTCTGTAAGTTTGAAAATTCTCTTCCGGTAGAAATCCATTCCAGCTGTATCTGTTTAGGGACGTCTGGGGTAAAATATTGGCAAATTCGAAGAGTAGAACCAATTCTGTATAAAAATTAATTTCTTTTAAGAAAGTGTCCTGACCGCTGTTGTGGCTATGTGGATAGCGTGTTCGCTTCATAACCAAGCGGCTCGTGGTTCAATTTCTACGTCGGCAATGGAAGAGATTTGTCTTCCGGTCATGTGCCTGGGTGTTTGTCAGTGGCGGCTCCTGCATATTTCTTAAGAGGAGGAAAGAGGAGCTCAAAATGACACCTTCTTGAGAGGAACAAGCTACATGTAAGGCCAGGTAGTGTTAGGGTTGGCCTCCCCTTTTGTATAGCAATAATCTGTTCTTGTAAACTAAGTTTACTAAATTGTCCAAAATATAATAGGTTTTCACTTCCATTCATTGTTGAATAATTGCACAAATTGACAATTACAAGGAAATTCACAACCTCGCAGCATTTTTCATGCACACTACAGCATCACACGTGGTGGAAGAGACAGCTACTAACACGTAACCGGAACAGTTTTACAGAAATGGGAATGAGAAATAATCTGTTAGGAAAGCAAGAACACTGCAGCCACCCACGTGGTTCTGTGTTGCCACATGTACATTTTACAAGTTCAGTATCACATGCTTTTGAAGAATATCGTTCTTGTAAAGTCATACTACCATTGTTGTTCAAAGCTGCCGGTGGCCGATTAATTTTTTTATGTTAAAATAATGTAGTTTGCAGTACCTTCAATTCCAAATGTATTTGTATAAAACTGACAACTTGGCTGTTGTCCTGTCTAGTAGACAATGAATGGAAGTAAATTTCAGAGACCAAAACGATCTGCGATACTGACTTGGAACTACTTCCTCTTTGTTTTATATAAATCCAACTTCAACTTTCAGATATCCTGTAAAGTTTCAAACCATGAATATAGCTTATATAAAGTGCAGTGAATATATTTTGATTTATAATTAGAAAAAAAGTTTATATGGTGTCTTTCATAGCTTTGCGTTAAAACTTTTTTAATTGTGTCTCCTCCTAGATGACGTGTTATAGTCTGGTTGGGTGCAGCATCGTTAGATGGTAGCGGTAGCGAGCTTTGCTGCAAGACTAGTCGGTTTCTATTTCCCGCCCATGCGCTGATTCAGAGGAGGATCTCCTCATCCACTCATTTACTTGCTTTAAAACTCTGCTTCTTTCTCTGGCCGCTAGCGCGCTGTTGTCTATGTGTGTTAACTGCAGTAAAGGAGGAATGGATTGACTTTCCTCCACACAAACAATCTCGCATCCTTCTTACAGTTTTCTAGCAGCACATGAGTGCGCGTTGTTTAAAACTCGATCAACCAAGGTTTTCTCATAGCTGTGAACTTAAAAATTATTGAATCTTCCTCGAATTTCAAGACATATATTTCATTTGATATTTACTTTCAAAAGAAGAAAAAAGTGAGGACGACGTTCCTACCTTCCCTCCCCGAGGAACCGCCACTGGTGTTTGTTTCTTGTCCCTCAGTTGTGGCCAACGAGTTAGAGTTAGAAGTAAGAATATAGAGTGACGTTCACGTCTGTATCAGCGCTCTTGGTGTTACTAGCTTGAACTACCGGCCGCCATGTCTTAACTGGTTAGCTCGCGTTAGCAGAAGGAGATGTATAAGAACGGGGACAATTTAAAAACCCCGTAATTAAGATGCCTCTTGTGTGCTCTGCGTATAACTGTAGTAACCCAAGTGATAAAACGAAGAATATTATGTCAGATTTGAAGTTAGTAGTCTGCCATAATTTGGTATTACTATATACATATAATAACAGTTAGGCCTATTGACAGAAAGATTCTGTAACGTGCACACTGGAACTTGAAAACAACAACTCCATAAATTTCCTAGACATCACCATAACAAACGTTGACAACAAACACACCTTCAAAATATACAGAAAACCAACCACCACCACCACACACATACACAACACATCTAACCACTCCATACAACACAAACATGCTGCATTCAGGACAATGGTACACAGATTACTCAACATACCCATGAGCCAACAACACTGCAATGAAGAAGTGAACACAATCAAATACAAAGCACAAGGAAACGGTTACAATCCAAACATAATAGACAACATCATAAGAAAGACAAAACAAAAACTTAACAAACACAAAAACACGCAAAACACAACACAAACACAAGAACACAAGAAATACATCACACTAACATATGAAAACAAAAGCACACATAAGATCGCAAATACAACATAGCATACAGAACAGAAAACACACTACAAAGACATCTCAACACACAAAAAAAACACAAACAAATAAATACGACAAACACACTAAAACACACCCTGATCAAATTCTCAAAACACAGATCAATTTCAGTATACACACACTATTTGACTCCACTTTTCAACACTTTTCAATAATCAAACGCACCCACATAACAGGCAGAGAAGTTCAAGATGACGCCGAGATCTAGTAGGCTCTGAGGATGGTGTGATGAAGCATCGAAACAGCTGTAAGCCGCACAGACTTACATAATTAACACGAGTAAGTCCGCTAGTTAATCAATTACATGTATTTTGTAAACGAGAGGAGACTTGTTGCCTAATGCAATACCAACCATATTCGATTTTCCATCTCATTTAAAAAGAAAAGAGACTTCTAGGCCTCCACCGAAGAAGCGAAGTTTCGAAGAAGCTTTCTCTTCTGTGGCAGAGGAAAATTCAGTAGAACACCACCAAAATTCAGGTTTGTATAACATACTGGCATGAATACGACTTCAAGTAGCCTATGTCTGTCCGACGAAACTGAAACTTATGTGTCTTCCACTGAAAGCGTGTTCGATCTCGCCTGCATTTTCATAATGCCAAAATGACTAATTTACAAAAAAAAAAAAAAAAAAAGAAAGTGTATTTAGACATTTGAATATGCTCACTACGTTTCACTCTATCGACGATTCATTGCACTCAAAAAAAGGAAACATGTCAACTCCAGTTAGCTAAGATGTATGGAATAAAATGTTGCTGCATAGGTTTACTGACGACTATTAAAAATAAAGAAGTGTTAGTAAAAAAAAGTGGGATATACGAGTTACTGAGATATAAAATAAGGTTCAAAAGATGCAACTAACCTGGACTACCCTTTCCGTCTCATCCTATAGGAACCAGGCCCACTTCCGTAGCCTACTTGTTCTACATCTTAAAGCTTCAATGTCAATGTAAAGTTATAGAATAAAATATTGCGTGGATTTCCTTCCCACTGGTAAAAATAAAACCTAAGAGTTATTACAATATAACATAAGATTCACAAGATGCAACATTCTTGACAGGCCTTTCAGCCTCATCCTATAGAAACCACGCCCACTTGAATTCGCATCTGTAAGCTTCGGTGTTAACGTAAGATATATGGAATAAACTGTTGCTGCATGGGTTTCCTGACCGCTGTTAAAATAAACGACTGTTAGTAAAATGGAATATATGGGTTAATGCGATATAAAATAAGATTCAAAGGTGCAATATGTTCTATACAGTCACTTTCAGTATTTTCCTATAGGAACTACGCTCACTTCTTGACCAGTTAAAACATGGCGGACATAGGTTCAAAAGTTTCAAAGATGGCGGCGCGATCGCCACTCTATATTCTTATTTCGAGCTCATTCTAGCTTGTTGGTTGTGGCCCTCCACCGTGCTGTCCACGTGACCACAAAGGCCCGAAATGTGTGTCTGTCAAGTTAGTATAGGTCCACAGCTACTGTATATTTCCGCGGCTAAGACGACCTTCAGATAATACATTTCGAGCACAATATTATGGTTTCAGTTTATGCTTGTATCTGTCCTTCAACGACCCCCAAACTACCAACCGTCTATGAACAAGTTTAAGTCAGTGGGGGCCATCCAAAAATAAATATATATGCAATATAAAAAGTGAAAGTGGAAACAGTGTTAAAATCCTTCAAAAAGTGCGAAATTTCTAACGCTATGGGTGGACAGAGGATGATTTGTTGTGAAATACTGATGACGAAGTAGAAACCGTCTCGCCACATTCAGAATGGGACCATATTATGATGATTAGGGAACGGATTTCTAGTTCCATACCTATTTTGTTTGCTACGTCCTAGACTATGTTATTCAGATACATCTGCGTTTTATTTTTATTTTATGACGCTTTATCAACGTCTTAGGTTATTTAGCGTCTGACTGAGATGAAGGTGATAATGCCGGTGAAATGAGTCCGGGATGAAAGGTAACTTGCCCCGACCGGGAATCGAACCCGGGTCATCTGGTTTCGCGGCCAGACGCGCTAACCTTTACTCCACAGGTTTGGACTCTGCGTTTTATGTACACATTATTCCCCCTATTAAAATTTTATAGAACCTAAAAAACCTAAATGAACCATAAACGCCTATAAATGCCTAAAAACTGCGGTTATGCTTGGAAAGCGCCTTTTTAGAGTTTTACATACATTTAAAATAAAAATACCGATAGTAAAAATGCAAAAATGCCAAAAGAACTACAAAAAATATATCTTTCAAACATTGATCTGGCAAATTCGTTCCACATTGGTTTTTGAAGGGTAGGGAAGAAGACTTTAACTAATTTCCTGTAACCGAAGTTCTTTCGGAAAAGTCCATCGTAGTATAAAAGGAGTGATAGGTTGTTCAGGTTAGGCGAGAGCTTAGAAATTAGTTTTCGCGACAATGCACCTCCGTTATGGGAAATGAAACTCACCAATCAGTAATCAGTCTCTTTCACTGATAGCATTTGAGTCTTCAGTTCAGAAGCGTTCGTCAGCACCAGGTCATTGTACATACATTCCATCTAAAATAGAATATTTACTAAAATCATTAATTTTCAACTTGATATAAACTCCTTAACGTCCTAAATTGGATGTTATAAAGTCCTAAATCACTCTTTTTAGCACCTAGAACTCTGTTCCCTATCGATGATGCTGTCAAGCAGTGCAAGTCAGGACTTACTTGACGAGCTCTTTGCCTCTGACGACGAATGTGATGATTTCGTAGAATTTTAAATATAAAAGTAAGTGATTCGTTCTATTTTATAATGGTTTTAGTGTAGAATTTTAAAGGCACTTCTTTTTTTGTATCTGTCATATAAGACGACCCCAGGTTTTAGCCTATGTTTATTATTTTATGATTCAACTATCGTCCGATCTGCGGAAATACAGTATACTGTAAAATAATCATATTCTCCACTACATCGCATTGGACTGTAAGTCGCTAGGAAAGAAGGAGGTTAAACAGAAGAAGAAAGGAAGAAAGAAAGAAAGAAAGAAAGAAAGAAAGAGAAAGAGAAAGAAAGACCGAAAGAAAGAAAGAAGAAAAAGGGAAGGAAGAAGGAAAGAAAAAAGAAAGAGAAAAAGAAAGGAAAAAGCAAGAAAGAAATAAGAATGAAAGAAAGGAAAAGAAAGAAAGAAAGGAAAAGAAAAGGAAAAAGGAAGAAAGTAAGAAAGAAAGAAAAAAAGAAATAAAGAAAGAAAGGAAAAAGGAAGAAAGGAAAAGAGGAAGAAAGACCGAAAGAAAGAAAGAAAGAAAAAAGAAAGAAAGGAAAAGGAAGGAAGAAGGAAAGGAAAAAGAGAGAAAAAAAGGAAAAACAAAGGAAAAAGGAAGAAAGAAAAAAGAATGAAAGAAAGAAAAAGGAAGAAAGAAAAAAGAATGAAAGAAAGGAAAAAGAAAGGAAAGGGGAAGGAAAAAAATAAAGTAAGAAAGAAAGGAATGAAGGATAAAATAAGGAAGAAAGAAAGAAAAAGGAAAGGAAAAAGGAAGGAAGAAAGAAAAAAGGAAAGGAAATAGAAAGAAAGAAAGGAAAAAAGAAATGCAAGGAAGAAAGAAATAAGAAAAAGGAAAGGAAAGGAAGAAAGAAACAATGAAAAAAGGAAGAAGGAAAAAAGGAAAAAGAGGGAAAAACGAAGAAAGAAAGAAAGAAAGAAAGAAAGAAAGGAAGAAATAGGAAAGGAAAAAGGTAGAAGAAAGAAAAGAAAAGGAAAAAAGAAGGAGAGAAAAGAGGAAGGAAAAAAGAGACAAAAGAAGGAGAGAAAAAAGAAAGGAAAAGAAGGAAAGAGGAAGATAGAAAGGAAGAATGAAAGAAGGAGAAAGAAAGGGAATGGGAAAGAAAAGAAAGTACAAAAGTAAAAAGGAAGAAAGAAGGGAAAATGGAGAGAGAGAAAGAAAGAAAGAAAGAAAGAAAGAAAGAAAGAAAGTGAAAAGGGAGGGAAAAGAAAGAAAGGAAAAAGGAAGGAAGAAAGAAAGAAGGGAAAAGGAGAAAGGAAGAAAGAAAAAAGAAAAAAGGGAAAAGGAGAAAGGAAGAAAGAAAAAAGAAAGAAGGGGAAAGGAGAAAGGAAGAAAGAAAAAAGAAAGAGGGAAAATGAGAGAGGAAGAAAGAAAAAAGAAAAAAGGGGAAAGGAGAAAAGAAGAAAGAAAAAAGAAGGAAAGAAATACAGAAAGAATGAAAAAGAAAGAAAGGAAAAAGGAAAATAAAGGAAAAAGGAAGAAATAAGGACAGGGGAAAGGAAGAAAGGAAGAAAGCAAAACGAAGGAAAAGGGAAGGGAAAGGAAAGAAAGGAAATAAGTAAATGAAAGGAAAAAGAAAGTAAGAAGAGAAAAGGAAAAAAAGGGAGAAAGGATGAATGAAGAAAGAAAAAATGGAAAGGCTAAAGTAAGGGAAAATAAAGAAATGAAAAAGAAAGAAAGGAGAGAAAGGAAGAAAGAAAAAGATAGAAAAGGAAAAGAAAGAAAGGAAAAAGGAAGAAAGAAAGTAAAGGAGAAAGGGAAAAGGAAGAAACAAAGAAAAGGAGAAACAAAGAAAAGGAGAAAAAAAGAAGGAAACTTTTCTGTCGAAGGCAACTTCACAGTCTCTTTTGTCATTTTATTCTACATAATACAAAAAAGAAACACAAAGAACATCTTTTGCAGTATCTTGGAGAGAATAAACGTCTGTTTTGATTTCAAAAAAAGACTAAGTTAATTTGTTATTGAAATATTTGACGTACGTCGTCTCCTGACAAATTTACTCGCAGATACTGAAAATTAACAAAATCCGTGTAATAGTTTAGAACAATTTCCCTATACACCAATAGTGACACAGGCAAACTCAAACTTTAACGGCAACAGCAATGCTCACAGTTTACTTCTGCGAAAATCTCGAAATAGATTTTTTTGCAACATCACAACACATTCCACAATGAGTCTAAAAAATTGTGAGCATGAGAAACGTAGCAGCATGACTGGAAACATCGGTTAGTCCTTTTCAAACCCACACTGATTTAGGAGTGCACTAGCTGTGTAAAATCTTGCTTTAAACGGGGTGCTTGAAACCATTATTGATCTTGAGTTTTTGAGAATGTGAGAGGATCATCTTTGCAAATTACCCATAATTTTTGGGTTCGAATGTTTTATTGTAAGATAGGATAATAGGCTACTTAGAGACAATCATTCCCCCTCTCACTCCTCGACAGTACGTAAGCGTACTAAAACACAGTCCTTCCAAAGTTTTTTAGTTGGTTATTTAACTACGCTGTATCAATTACTAGGTTATTTAACGTCGATGGGGTTGTTGATAGCGAGATGGTGTCTGGCGAGATGAGGTCGATGATTTACAATAGATTACCTACTTCGGGAAAAACGTAATCAATTAATCAGCCCAAATGTTAATCGAACCCGCGCCCGGGCGCAACTCGTGATCGACAGGTAAGCGTCTTAGCCGACTGAGCTACGCCGGTGGCTCTTCTATAGGTTAACTTGTGGTCACTACACTCTAATCTCCTCGGGAATTTTCACAAAAATGAATAAAATTATGATTTGATTTAATTGAATTTTAATTTGAAGCGTCATATTTAGTATCATTGTAACATAGTGGCTCACGAAAACCTCTCCTGAATTCACCGGCTTTTCACTTAAAACATTTACGTTCTTACTAATAAAAACTCTATATACATACGTTTGTCTTATACAATGAGTAGCTCGTTTATATGTCGTGTGTTAATTCCTTACTAATAATCACTACATACATCGTGTGTAACAGTACACCTGTTACACAGCTACGTCATAGTTTCGACATTACTTCGTTACGAAAGGTAATAGAATATCTGAGGTTCTCTATTGCATCCGGTAGGGCGCTCGAGTGTGGCGTGTTAAGTATCGACAATACAACTAGCTCTAATCGATTACCATACTATACTTTGGTCAAAGAGTACAAGCTACAGCAATATTATTCTAATTATTCTGTGCTCTTTGGTTTGTTCTTCTGTGGTGACCAGGCAACCATCATCATAAAATGACAGTCGATACGAACAGCTGTTAGAAGGGCAGCCATTTTTTTTTCTATATACAACGCTTAAACAAGGGGTTTCGTGTATATAACTACTGCAAAGCAATTCCCATTGTATAGTTACAGCCTGTTTACACTTCAATTGCTTATGCATGGTTTATTAGTAAAGTTTTATATTTCAACTCTGCATAATTCTCGTACAAAAACTATAGACGGTTTAGGCCTATTAGTAAGGCTGTTAGACACTTCTATATGGAGATGAACAGAAGACTCACAAAGGCCATGTTTATAGGACAAAGGATGCTGAAAACGCGTATTTCCGTATATAAATGTTGTATCACAAAGTTTACTATGTTGTATATCGTATAATATGACATCAAAAATATAACTAAAGGAATGCGACTAAAATTCTTCTAAAATTTAGCGTTACCGACTAAAGGAAATTGGCACTATGTTTAAGATTAGCGTCCGTTGTTTTATGAAGTATAATTGAATACATAGCAGCTGTAGCCAGGACAAGCCAAATGATAGACTACGAGCGAGCTGTGGCGTTTGGTAAGTGGATTGACAACCTTCGCAAGAGGCTTCGTTCCGATATGGACATGGCTGGACCTCCATTGTCTGGGCTTTCGTTTTCAAGGTAACGTCCGTTATCTGGCCGGGCTCTTTGTGTCTTCATTGAGATCGAGGGTCTGAACCACAACACCGTTACCTTGGAGTCTACCTGCATTATATCTGACCCCTACATCTATTGCAGTCTTCATGTATTTTTTGTAGCTTTCTTTCCGACTGTTAAGCGAATCTAAAATTAGAAGCAACTCTATCTAGGAAATTAATTTTACACGTCACTAAGATCCTAAAAGCAACTAAGCTTTTCTTCTCTGAAACTTGTGTCTTCAGCATCCTAAAGAGACGTCCTCTGTGCTCTAATTATCACATAGACTACGAACATGAAGTCCGCGAGTTCAAACCCGTGGAGGTCAATGAATTTTTAACCCTTAAGTAGTCGCGTGGGGGTCAAATCGACCCATGTGTATTTAAATTTAGCAGTATTTTCATTATTACGTTAGCATGCTGTTCTTTATTTCCATACCTACCTAAAACAAGGATACCATTCGGCCATTATCACTGTTGTTAGTCTAACAGTTACCTTGGGTGAGTTAGGACGAGTTGATTTGACACTGGGTCAGACTGACCCCCACGCGACTAATAGTGTAACTTTTTGTTGTTGATCAGATTTTCAGCTGAGGAAGTTCTGAAACCTTCAGCTGCATGCTTATGTACTTATGTAATTTTATTCTTCATATTATAGTTGTAATCCCCTGGTAGAGGGGCAGAGAAGTCCTGATGGCCTTATCTCTACCAGATTAAATAAATAAATACTAATACTAAATACTATGACGTGAGAATGTGTTTAGTTTATGTCCTTTTGTCTTTTTCTATTTTTAATTAATTAATTATTTAATTTATACATTATTTTGCATAGGCCTAATTCAGGTAACCTGAGTTTCTTTCAGATAGAAAAAGTAACGAATTACATCAATGTCTTGGCCATATTTATTCACAACAGTCCTCACACTAAAAATCTTAGGATATATATATTTTTAGAGAAATTGGCTATGAATTGTCCAAACAACAAATAGGGAAGAGAGCAATGACTAGCCACATTACAACACACCTTCGAGCTAGTGCTGCTAAAATTGCTAAAATCCCCCCACAAGACGAAAGAAATAGAGGAGAATCCCCGATGTACAAGATGTAGTTTCTTTTCCGAGAAACAAAGATAAAAAAGCAAGCAATTTTTGTGTCGCATTCAGGAAAATTATGTGTAAATGCCATATGAAACACGTATGCGCAGAATATCTACAAGTTAGGGAAAATGATGAATATGTGTGAATACCTCCACAAGGGTTATTAATCTTGAATTTTATTAATTCTTGATTATCTTATTTAGACGATACTAGCTTAATAATTTATGTAATGTAAATTCATGTTTTACTCGATTAACATCCATGAACATTTTGCAGGATTTGCAATTGTGTTATTTTCTGTGTAATTCCACCAGGGGCGTATTTTGCGGACTACCGGGGCTACCGGCGGTAGCCCAAGGAAATTACAAAAGAAAAAGTTTATAATATAACATAATGTAATAATTTTGTATTATTAGTTTTACCACAGTAATTAAAATTGAAGTAATTGTTAGATTTATATGCGCTCTCTGCTATCGAAAAGAAACAAGTTGTCAAGGCGGCATCGCTGGAGAAACCGCTTGCTACGTGAGGTAGCCTGTGACCGTACCGCGCACGCTGTCCTGTCGCATAACTGCCCATCCCCCCTGCTCTCTTCTGTTTCCATCGTGCACTGTAGGCCGGGTGAGTTGCCGCTCTCGTGATCGGTTTCTTCGCAGGCGCGAAGCAACAATACGCTTAGCACGCTAGCTCATGAATGTAATTGTGTTCTTGCAGTGCAGTATTTTAAATTTGTGATTTGTTCGAGTGTCTAAGAGTTATATTAATTGTAAATTATTAAGTTTTTAATTTCCCAATTAAGTGATATTGTGAAAAATATGGCAGAACAAGTTTCTGGAGAGGTTTGTGTTGAAAATGACTGTGTAATAGAAGGTTTATTAAAAGTGCCTTTTAACCGTCGTACATACAATGAGGAAATTGAAATTGTGAAAATGGAAAGACCAACTCCTGAGTTAAATTTGTCCATGGACGTAAAAGAAAAACAGCGTGAGTACACACGCCATTTCACTTCAACATCATATGGTAAGTGGAATTGGTTGTGTGGTAGTTCTAAACTGTCTAAACTATTTTGCTGGCCATGTTTGTTATTTAGCCGCGAAACTAATGTGTGGTCAAAAGAGGGTTTTCTAATATCAACTCCCTTCGAACGGCAGTCCTAAAACACGACAAATCAAAAGCTCATATTTGTAGTAGCATGAACTTTGCAAACTTTGGGAAGACAAGAATTGATTTACAGCTAGATAAGAAAAAAGCTCTACATATCAACCAACACAATGCTCCTGTGGAAAAAAAATCGGGAGATTTTACTGCGTCTTATTAACGCAGTCTGCTTTCTAGGAAAACAAGAATTGGCTTTTCGGGATCATAATGAGAGTGTGGAATCAGACAATAGAGGAAATTATATTGAATATTTAAGTTCCTTAAGTAAATTTGACCATTTACTGGCCAATCATCTTGAGAGTTCAACAGTATTTCGTGGTACTTCTCCCGCAATTCATAATGACTTAATATTTGCTAAAAGTGGGGTTATGATAAAGAACATAAAATCTGAAATAGAAGAAGCACCTTTTGCGGCCATTGTTGTTGATGAAACAAGTGACTGCTCTAATCAGAGTCAATTGTCCACTGTTTTAAGATACGTCGATAGTACTTCCAATGTTCAAGAACGGTTTATAGGATTCACAAATGTCAGTTCGGGCAAAACTGCTGCTGCTTGGTTTCAGCATGTGGAAGGTGTTATAGCAGAATACAATGTCGGCAATAAGTTAATTGCACAGACATACGATGGTGCTTCAGTTATGGCGGGAAATATTAATGGCTTAAAAACAAAAGTTCAAGGAAAGTATCCTCAAGCACTATTTGTCCATTGTTACAGCCATGTTCTCAATTTAGTTTTGCAACAAACTACTTCATCCATTCCAGAATGCCGCATTTTTTTTCAAAACACTGTCGGTTTTAGCTGCATTTTTCTCATCATCTCCTAAAAGATCAGAAAAACTCAAGAATTTATGAAACAGAAACTCCCAAAAGTAGCATCAACTAGATGCAATTTTACATCTCGGCTTGTAAATACAGTAAAGGAATACAGAGAACAACTGACTGCTTTCTTTGAAAATATCATTTGTAATGACTCTGAAGAAAACTGGGTTGATGATGTAATTGTGCAGGCTCAAGGATATTTGTATTTTTTTCACACAGTTTCAGAATATATTTCTTCTTGAAGTCTATGCTAGAGTGTTCGCACATACAGATGTGCTCTACAATATTCTTCAGACAAAAAGTCTAGACATAGCATACTGCTTGCAAGAGGTATCAAAGTTAAAAAATACTATATTCGAGTTCAGACGTAGTGGGTTTCCGTCCATATGGAGTAATATAGAAAATGAAAATTCTTCAGCCAATACAATGGAACCACCATTAAAGCGAAGAAAAGGAGATGATGAATTGAAATACAGGCAGCTGTACTACAGCATACTAGATCGTATGCACATGGAAATTACTGACAGATTTTCTGATTATGGAAAGCTTCAGTTCACATATCTTCTAGATTCTCAAAAATTTTCTGCTTATAGAGAAAACTTCCCGAATGAGGCACTAAACAAATTATTTCAGTCCTACAACAGTCACTTTGATCAAGTACGTTTGAAAAATGAATTAAGTGTAATATATTCAGCAGAAGTCTTTGATTTTTCGAACAAACCTATCCATGAAATATTATCTGCCATATATGAAAACCAGCTGAACCAAGTTATTCCTGAAGTCCTTAAATTGGCAACATTAATTGTGACAATACCAGCTATGTCAGCATCAGTAGAAAGAACACTTTCTGTGTTGAAGACAATAAAATCCTACTGTAGATCAACTCATACACAAGAACGTTTATCCGGCTTGGTACTGATGTCCATTGAAAAGTCATTTCTACAGAAACTTCGCAAGCGGCTCAACTGTAATTTCAATGACGAAGTCATCAAAGTATTTTCGTCCCAATCAAGACGTCTGGAATTCATATATAAATAGGTAAGGAATTTTATTATGGGGACTTTAAAATATATTTTGTGTAATAATAGGGTCAGTGGTAGCCCAGGCCCTTAAACCAGTATACGCCACTGAATTCCACTCAAACGTTTGTGGTTTTTATAGAGTAGAAATGTTTAACACACTTATAAACTAATACTATGAGTAAAGTGATTTACAAAAAAGTCATTAAGGGCCTTAATTTTTTCGATTTTCTTTGGGGTCAAAACAACCCCCATGCGACTACCTGTCTCCATTTGTTTCACGCGTCTATTTAAGGGTTAAACGCAATAGAAATCCTCAGCATGACTCCTTTCGGGACGAAAGTAGAGTATGGAGGCCAGTGTCGTTAATTCAATGCACATGAAAGAACCCGACCTTTAATGACAGGGTTCCGGAGAAACTGTACCGGCTACACATCGCGTGAGTCAAAATTCAAATTCGGAGCTAGGAGAATGGGCGTGTAGTATGGTTGGCCGTAGTGCTTATAGGTTTGTTTCACCCTCTGACTGTAATCCTACCAAAGTTTTAATTAATTTAACATTACGAAACTTAACATAGGAGATCGTATTTTCAGCATATTTTGTCTGGACTACACCATACTTTCCACTAGGGCGCTATGTAGGAGTAACGTTTGTAGTAACCTACGTTGAGAAACATTTCCTAAATCAGCAAAGTTCATTATTAAGAACTTCATTTTAATAGGTACTTAAAATTAACTATAATTCAGTACGTTTCGAGACTGTGCATTTTAATAAAACTAAAGCAAAAAAAAACATCATTGCAAACACTTTCTGAAAACTATACCTAGCCACCGGCGTACCTCAGTCGCCTGAAGTGCTTGCCTCTCTATCCGGTTAGGTTAGGTTAGGTTAGGTTAGGTTAGGTTAGGTAAGGTAACAGTGGTTAGGGGCAGATTAGGGACGATCCTTTGCACGTCCGTCATACTGAGGTCCATTATGCACTCCGAATTTATGGGATGAATGAGGATGAGGTATACCAGCCCACCGGCCGCATGTGAACCCTCACTCGTTTATCCAATGGGGGCCCCCTACCCCCTCCCGCCCAAGTGCTTACCGCCAAGGTGACCAAGCAACAAAGGATCAATTCCAACGGCCTTTCCAAGATGTCGAAGCGCCCTTGGAAGTGCTCTTAAGAAATGAATCCAAATTCTGATATTTTATGCGAAACTCAAATTTTATATTATGTAGATGGCAATTTTAAAAGTTCACCTAAACTGTTCCAATTGTTATTCACAGTACATGGTGTGCATCAAGATATGAACGTCTCTCTCTTCTTCTCAATCCCCGATAAGTTGAATGAAACGTACTCCGTAGCATTTAGGCACATTGTAAAAGAATGTAACAAACATAATTTACATTTACTTTGCTCACGTATTTATGGAGACTTTAAAATCGCGATTCACGAAGCTGTGAAAAAAGTGTGGCCCGCAATAGACGTAAAGAGATGTTGATTTCGTCTAGGGCAAAGTTGGTATCAAAAAATTCAAGCTCTGAGACTAAGCGGTGTGTATCGAGAAGAAGAAGAGAAAAATAATTTCTTACGTTATTAATTTTCGGGCTTTCTTTTCTGCAAACAGAAGATATTCATAAATACTTTGTAAACATAGTGGCATTGCAACGTAATGAGAGAATTCACCGACATTCTGGACACCTATAGCATTTCAGAAGTCGCCAGGTTTCCTCCTGTGATATTGACAGAACTTTCATCGTCAATTAGATGCACAACCAACAACTGTGAATCCTTTCATAGAAAACTTGACAGTATTTTCAACACCAGCCATCCAAATATTTATCACTTCATTGAAGTTCTTAAACAATAGGTGTCGCTTAGAAGCTTGACCGAAAAAAATGTATCTGTTTTGCGCATAGATTTATTTATACTTACTTAATTACTTACTTACAGACTTTTAAGGACCCCGGAGGTTCATTGCCGCCCTCACATAAGCCCGCCATTGGTCCCTATCCTGAGCAAGATTAATCCAGTCTCTATCATCATATCCCATCTCCTTCAAATCCATTTTAATATTATCTTCCCATCTACGTCTCGGCCTCCCCAAAGGTCTTTTTCCCTCCGGCTTCGCAACTAATACTATATATGCATTTCTGGATTCGCCCATACGTGCCACATGCCCTGCCCACTGTGATCGTGCCAGAGAATCAGTCCCATTCCGAGGCTTATTTGAAGGTTTCATAACAAGCTGTTTTTTTACGGTGATGGGTTGTTAGTCCTTCGCCCAACCCCCAAGCTGGAGAACCATCCCTTATCGGCTGCTTATTCAATATATTCACAGCTACCCTCCGATTTATTTATACAAAATAAAATACTTGCACTTCGGCAAAAACAGATCATTCGATTTGAATCTGTAAGGACTGTTTTAAATTTCTGCCTGTTTTAAAAAAAAGTCTGTATTTAATGTTCTAAGTAGCCTACATTTTAAGTATCTGACCAATATATAAATAAATTGAACCACATTTTTAGCCTTACCATTAATTTGTGCGAATTATGCACGAAATTCTATATTACTGACAGTCCTAAGTCTACAAATGGAAAGGAAAATGTTGATTACAGTAGCGTATTTACAAACGGAAGGCACATTGATTCTCTCTAGTAAAGAGGAGGCAATTTGCGTACCGTAGCTCATATAAACATTAAGGAATTTACGTAATTTTTTGACCTGGGGTAGCAATTTACCGTCTCCAGTAGGTGGATGGATGGATACATTGTTGAGTCAGTAGGTCGATGTGTGTGCGGGTGGGTAGGTATGCACACATGTAGACAAATACCTGAATAGATGTATAAACGGATGGATGGACGGACGAAACGACTGATGGGCTGACTGAGAGATGCACGGATAGAGGGATGGCTGGATGTATGAACGGATGGACAAATGGATGAATGGACAGATCGATGGATGGGTTGATGGGTAGGCGGATGGATAAATGAATGGATATAAGGATGGATGGATGGACGGAATAATGAATTAATGGATGGAAGAATGAGTGGAAGGAAAGAGAAAAGATAAGATTATGAAAGAATGAGAAAATTATTAAATTTTGATGAAAAGTTAAGTGAATAATTAAGGAACTTAATAAATTAATAAGCAAATAAACAAGTGAAGTAATGGTTGACATTTAATACTAATCTTGTAATTAAAAATATAAAATTGATGTGTACTAACATAAAGGAAGGAAAATAAAGAGGAAGGGATTGAGGAGACTTCAATGCACGTAAAGGAAGACATATGACTCGGTTAAGAGAGAAGTTTTATATAACATTCTTATTGAATTTGGTATTCCCAAGAAACTAGTTCGATTAATTAAAATGTGTCTCAGTGAAACTTACAACACAGTCCGTATAGGCCAGCTTCTGTCTCATGCTTTTCGAATTCACTGCAGGTTAAAGCAAGGAGATGCACTATCACCTTTACTTTTTAACTTCGCTCTAGAATATGCCATTAGGAAAGTTCAGGATAACAGAGAGGGCTTGTAATTGAACGGGTTACATCAGCTGCTTGTCTATGGGGATGACGTGAATATGTTAGGAGAAAATCCACAAACGATTAGGGAAAACACGGAAATATTACTTGAAGCAAGTAAAGCGTTAGGTTTGGAAGCAAATCCCGAAAAGACAGAGTATATGATTATGTCTCGTGACCAGAACATTATACGAAATGGAAATATAAAAATTAGAGATGTGTTCTTCGAAGAGATGAGAAAATTCAAATATCTTGGAGCAATAGTAACAAATATAAATGACAATCTGGAAGAAATTAATCGTAGAGTAAATAGGGAAAATGCCTGCTATTATTAGGTTGAGAAGCTTTTGTCATCTAGTCAGCTCTCAAAAAAGCTGAAAATCAGAATTTATAAAACAGTATCGGTTGCTCTGTATGGCTGTGAAACTTGGACTCTCACTTTGAGAAAGAAACAGACATTAAGGGCGTTTGAGAATAATATTCTTAGAAAAATATTTGGGGCTAAGAGGAAGGAAGTTACAAGAGAGTGGAGAAAGTTACACAACGCAGAACTGCACGCATTGTATTCTTCACCTGACGTAATTAGGAACATTAAATCCAGACGTTTGAGATGGACAGGGCATGTAGCACGTATAGGCGAATTCAGAAATGCATATAGAGTGTTAGTTGGGAGGCCGGAGGGAAAAAGGCCTTTGGGGAGGCCGAGACGTAGATGGGAGGATAATATTAAATTGGATTTGAGGGAGGTGGGGTATGATGATAGAGACTGGATTAATCTTGCACAAGATGGGGACCAATGGCGGGCTTACGTGAGGGCGGCAATGAACATGCGGTTTCCTTAAAAGCCATTTGTAAACAGTTACGTAATTATCTTTGTCCATCTTCAACGGCACTTTTCCCTGCGGATTAAATTTCACTGTCCAGCAATAGTCTTTTCGCAAAAGCCTGCTTCCTATTATTGACAGATTTATTCTCCATGCTGTTCACTTTTTTGGACTGAATAACTCCTTTCTTCATTTACTTTTCATTTACTTTGTAGAGATGACAAAAATCGCGTCATTTGTTTACTGTTTGCTTTTCCAAGCCTACCAGATGTTTTGCCTCTTGTTAGTGCGAACAGCAGTTCATAATAGGAAGTGTAAGGTAAAGGATTGTTATCGATGGCTTGATCTGAGTTGGAGGTAGAAGGTATGCAATTATTCTTAGGATTTCGGACAGTAGGTGAATGGGACATTGCTCTGAGAGATAGAGACGGCAGATATTCATCCCTGTTAAGAATACTGGAATTGAAAGGATAATTTTCATCATTCTTTTACCAAGATCCACATGGCGGAATAAATAACATTTACGAAAATCTTCGGCTATTTTATTGCTTTTAGAAAAATCATATTTTGTGCTGTACTCTTCTGCAAACGCAAATGCCGCACATCTGATACTGTATCTCTCGAACTAAGGCCAAATCCACAACTGGAAACTTAAAAATTGTTTTTCTTCAATTCCACTTCCTGCACTTTAGAAAATACTGTCGACCTCTCTTGTTTACATAAATTTGCATAAGTTTTCAAAAGAATCCACGGATGTAGAGGCCTACAAGTATACTTCTAGACATCAGAATTTAAGGGAATAAAAATGGTACTTTAGGCGCCTAAAAAGATTCTAAAAACAACAAAAATGTGGCAATAGAAGGCATTGAAATTATATTGAATCACTCATAATTCATAAAGTAAACATACATAAGACCATAAGTAACTTAACAAAGTGCACTGGAAAAGTAGTTTCTCTGTTCTGTAAACTTGTTTCACTTGTACTTATGAATCCACAATTTCACGTCCATAATTTGAGTTACAATAAGCAACAAGCAAGTTTTCAAGATTTACACACAAACTTCCGTTACGTTTATTGAATAAATCAGTTTATATGCGTATACTGATGTGACTGGAGCACACTTGAACAGTGCCATTTTGTCTACGTAATAATAGTTCCATTAGTAGTGAAAACACGACATTCTGCTACTCACTGACGATATAAAAAAGCTCTCGATGTTTTCAATTTTGGTATTTTCACCATACAACAGTACCCTCACAAAGACAATCCTAGACTGAGTGTGTACTTCGTGTTCTCAATACAGTGCTGGAGTCAGAAGGACAAGGTCGATTCCGGAGTAAGCAAAACAACAATGCCGCATTGCAACAGTGTGTCCCATATCTATGGCTACTGTAAGAACTGCGATTTCCCTAGTTTCGAACGGAGAAATAAATGCAGTATTGTTGAGTGAGTAGTCATATAAAGAAAAAGGCCAAAAAGTACATATAAAAGCAAAAAATGGGGCAAAAAAGTACATATTAAAGCAAAAAAGGGCGTTAACGGCAAAAAGGCCAAAAAAAAGAGAAAAGATCAAACTTCATCAGAATGCTTCATTTCTCATGATTCGTGCGTGTTTACTAAAACCCTTTAAATATGAACATTAAAATAAAATAGGCATTTTCCTAAACATCCGATGTCTATGACATATTGTAAATTCTGGATGCTTTCAACATGAACTTTCCATTTTGAACACACTTAACACGTTTGTCATATATCCTTCTGTTAATGTTCGTTCCGTTTTTTATTATATTATACCACCAAAAAATAATAATAATAACTTAATGATAACGTAGACCAGCCGTGACGAGAACATGACTCGCGAGACATTGTGGCTCGCAGTGATAGCTGTGCATTTCGCTTGCTTCTAACCTCCGCCAACCCCCACCCTCTCACTCACTGGAGTCAAACTCCGTTCCATTTGTATTTTTCTCTGACCTGCGAGTGGCATATGTCTCTCTCGAAACCATGTACGAAAGTTCCAAATAGGATGGGAGGACGCATTTTTTTGCTGTCAATATGATGAGAATATTAAATGTATGATTTGTTCACAAGTATTACGAGGAAAACGGTTGTGTAACATGAAACGGCATTATACTACTGATGAAACATTGAAAGGTTGTGTTACTGTTGTTAGCATCATTATCATCATCATCATCATCATCATCATCATATCTGTACGTCGACCCTTTTTCAGCAGATGTACGAGTAATGCGGTTAGCTCTTCCATTTGAACTCACTGATTTACTATGTGATGTCAAATGAAAGCTAGATGTAAGGACTTGACAAATGTTGAACTTTCAAATCTTTGCCAAAAAATAAATATCCGAAGCTTCGTTCTTTCGCTTGCTCTTTTGAAGCCATGTTCGCTACAACTTACGTTTGTGAAAAATTATTTTCAACAATTAAAATAGTAAAAACCAAATTTAGATCACGACTGACAGACAAATACCTTCGTGATCAACTACGACTGGCAGTAAGTGACATAATTCCTGATTTTGAAACTCTGTTGCAGACACATTCTGAAGACAGTTAATTTTAGGTTGTGATATTGTTAATTTATTGTTAATTTCTTTCTTCGTTACACGTACTAAACATTAGTTTGTAGCCTTGTACTGTATAAAATTATATTTAAGTGCTTGACGTAAGGAAAATGAAAATCCGTTAATAAGTCAGACAGTTGCTTCACTTCCCCTTCGGGTGTCCGCCTCCCTCCATAGGTGCTATGCACGTTGCAGTTTACAGAGTGGCTCGGCACACGATTACATTTTCGCCACCGCTGACGTAGACTATCTCCTTATTTTTGCTATAATCTATAGGCCTACTCCTCAGAAAATTTGGGTATGCCGGGAATCGAACCCAGAACTTTCAGATATATAGTCAGACACGTGACCATGAAGACAATGTAGGTTATTACTTCCCCAAAAATATTCTTTTGGACTAGTTAATTGTGTTTACTATTTTCTGATGATAAAAATTAAGAAATGTTGATAAACGCAAACTAAACTACCTCATAAATTTTCAAAAACACTGATTTCCGGCATTTTCTTACATCCGTTTTGATATCCATGAAATTTCACCGACACCTTAGACACTACTGGTATCTATCTGTAAGTAATTCCTTTTATATTCCGCAAGCTCGAAATTTTGAGGAGATTTACTTCTTTTCTATCAGCCTAGCCCTCCTATCCTATTCAAAGTGTTGTCAAAAAGAGGCACAACATTTTTTTTTATATTGAGCCTCAAGTTAGTCGCAAAGGAGACATCATTAAAGAAGCAAAATCAAATGATGTGAACAACTTTCTAACAAAACATTTCGGCGATGGATAGAAAAATCAGGCCGGATTATCTGTCTACATGAACCTCCTGAATGCAAATCGTACTGGTGAAGTCCAGAATGTTGAATCAGAAGTTGACTGTTGTGGTAAACCAGACTCTGAATCAGTTCATTGTGCTTAAGAATATTTTAAAACTTTTTTCATTATGAGAGTATTTTCAATTTTTCCTAAAGAAATGAAGGTGTCATTTCAAACCTCCAACTATTATCTAGTACATGTTTGAGTATGGCATCTCAGTACCAGGTGTTATAAAAACATGAGACTGCATTGATGGGTTTACAGTGAATACCTTCAGATTCACCTTCTTAGCATAAAAAGTTCCTTCATTGCCCAACGAGAAATCCTACAGAGATGAACACCCAATGGCATCAATGTAAAGAAGATTGACGACATTAGGAAGCTCCTACAGTATGTTCCTGATGAACACATGACATTCTATAGGGACATTGTTCAGTGGAGAACTGTTACAACATCGGAAGAGTGTGATACTCGTCAATTAAACTTATTAATCTTGTTAAACAGAAAGTTTGTTAGTATTTTTGTCGGAGATTCATTGCAGCTGGTAGACTTTATTTTGTCATGTTAATGTATTATTTTTGACGTGGTTCTGATAAAACAAGTACTGTTTATTTTCAAAAGGTATCTAAGTCAGATTTGTAAAATTATAAATTTATGCCGTTTAAAATGTAAGTTATTAAAAATGCTATTAAAGATGTATTTATCAACGTAACAATAATGGTTTTCACTACATTTTAAAGTCTGTACTTCTTAATTGTTAACCCTAAACAGTTTTTTCAACTTCATGAATGATTCAATTCTGCCTTATCCAGCTATGTTGTTTCCAAAACTTGCCTTCTCCGATTTTAACGTTGAAATAAAAACCTTACCGAACAAAGTAATCTAATGAGCTTCTATTCCTGACCTATATACTATAAAATATTTATTTTAAAGGGTGAAAAAAATTCTTATTTCAACATAGAAAATGGAAAAAATGTTTTTCTTGATTTGTGAAAGAACATCAAAAGTGGATAAGACACGTTTTGGAACTACTATATGACTCAAATAATATTAAATGCTCTTTTTCCAGTTTTCTTAACTACTGTATTTTAGACTACTATAATTTTCTTGGATTACCATTAAGTTATAAACAGAGACTAGCATCTATTATCTGTACATTTCGAACTGACGGGTCAAAGTCACGTACAAAAATACAAACCACGCATGTGTCACTGAACTGAAAACTGTGAACTGAAGCACTGGTAATTCCGGCTGTCCCAGCTGACTTTAGTTGAGGAGAATGCTCCAGGATTGGGGTAAGCACACGTGGAAAATTCATTTCATTACTTGACCTTGAGCCTCCAGTTCGAAATGCACGGACAATAGTTTGAGCAACATAGAGGCCTAGTTCTGTTGCACCCGTCGGAACTTCAATTCTACGGAAAGACGGACACAACTATAAAAGTGTGAGAGCCTCAGGCGGTAGCGTGTTTGCCTGCTGAACTGCAGTTGCCTTCGGGCGTGGGTTCGATTCCTGCTTGGACTGATTATCTGATTGGGTTTTTTCAGAGGTTTTCCCAACCTTAAAACGAATGCCAGGCAATCTATGGTGAATTCTCGGCCTCATCTCGCCAAATACTGTCTAGTTATCACAAATTCCATCAACGATTAGTAATCCAGCAATTGATACAACGTCGTTAAATAACGAAATAAAAATAAACCTGTGAGTCTTGATCGGTGTATGTATCTTGGCTGGTAATTATTGAAGTAAATCAATTATAAACCTGTACTGAACATCTCTCTTTGTTATGTTGGTTTTGTTAGTTATAAGTACTGTACTACATAGTACTTCCATGTTAGAATCTATATGCCAGCACTTCTAGAAACACACACATGAATACTGATCTGTTAATGTTCCCTAATATAGATTTGACAGATTTATTAAAATCAAGAAGTTCGTTCAAGGTTGTCTCTGTTAGCTAGGAACATATATAAATTGTAATAATCGTGTGAGAGTTTCTTTTTTTGGCGGAATTGAAGGAAGTGGGGAGCAGGAAAGGTTAAAAGCGAGAGAAAGGTGTTATGTAAGTTCGCAAATCACTGTTGACAGTTAAGTACAAGACACGTATTCACCATGCCAGATGAATGTTTGAATGTTTAAATATTTAGTATTACACTTGTGACTTTGAACTCACCTGAAATTCTTTAAAATCGATTCTAGAATTAGATGAAAGATCGACTAGATTAATTTCAGCAAATGGTCCAATCGATTTTATAATAAAATTAGACGAAAGATGAATGAGATCGACTTCACCACATCACCTCAAATGGCCCAATCTTAGCATTTCAGCCCCAAATCACTCAATCGATTTTAGAATTAGACCAAAGATGGATTACATCGATCTTAGCACATCAGCCCCGAATGACGTAATTGTGACTACTTCTTAACATAAAACAGGAAGAGTTTATGAACATTCTGAGACCTTAATTTAGATCAGAATTCCAGTTACAGTTCACTTGCTGGTATTCTCTTTTGTGACCTTACGATAACCAACAACTGATATCATGACTCAGGTTGTGTAACGTGTATCTAGCTATAGATACAGCTGTTTCGATTCTATGCACGTTGATTACTTCATTCCAATTGTTAGTTAGCCGTTGGCTCAAGCGCTAGAGACTGGTCTCTCATCCAGGCGCCCCGGGTTCGATCCCAGAAGAGGTGGAAAAATTCAAATATCTTGGAGCAACAGTAACAAATATAAATGATACTCGGGAGGAAATTATACTCAGATTAAATATGGGAAATGCCTGTTATTATTCGGTTGAGAAGCTTTTGTCATCTAGTCTGATGTCAAAAAATCTGAAAGTTAGAATTTATAAAACAGTTATATTACCAGTTGTTCTGTATGGTTGTGAAACTTTGACTCTCACTTTGAGAGAGGAACAGAGATTAAGGGTGTTTGAGAATAAGGTACTTAGGAAAATATTTGGGGCTAAGAGGGATGAAGTTTTAGGAGAATGGAGAAAATTACACAACGCAGAACTGCACGCACTGTATTCCTCATCTGACATAATTAGGAACATTAAATCCAGACGTTTGAGATTGGCAAAACATGTAGCACGTATGGGCAAATCTAGAAATGTGTATAGACTGTTAATTGGGAGGCCGGAGGAAAAAAGACCTTTGGGGATGCCGAGACGTAGATGGGAGGAAAATATTTTTATTTTAAAATTTTATTATGGTTTATTTAACTGCAGAGGTTATATCAGCGTCGCCGATGTGCCGGAGTTCTTTTACATGCCAGTAAATCTACTGATATGAGCCTGTCGCATTTAAGCACACTTAAATGCCATCGACCTGGGACGGGATCGAACTCGCAACCTCGATCAGAGAAGGCTAGCGCTATACTAACTACGCTACCGAGGCCGACAGGATGATATTAAAATGGATTTGAGTGAGGTGGGATATGTTGATAGAGACTGGATTAATCTTGCACAGGATAAGGACCGATGGCGGGCTTATGTGAGGGCGGCAATGAACCTGCGTGTTCCTTAAAAGCCATTTGTAAGTAAGTTAGCCTATGAACTTACTGGCCATAATAATCACGGATTAATTTGTGACGTAGGCCTATAGGGACTACTCTGAATAAAACATTTTCTGTACTTTACAGTAACCACTGTAAGCACAGATGGCGGATTGGTGAAATACGCTTTCTCAATATCAGCGACTATGAAAGCTTGAATTTAATAGAAATGTATATTTATTGCAGAATCGCAATACTTTCTTCTTGTACTCCATATAAAGAGAAAGTAAAAGATGCGAAGGTTGTTCTAACCTTGGCTAGCGTGCATCTTTACTTTTGGTTGTTACTTCACACAGCAGTGAGCTGTAACAAAGATCGCGATCGAGATATTGAACAGAAGCAAGCACGAAGCACTGCTCCGGCTATTGGTTAATAAAACTGGCTGGGCCGAAGTAAAGTAATACATTATAATGCCGGAGCATTGCCATAAAACTGTGAGGAGCACACGAGACTGGACAGCCACCTGTGTGTTCAGATCACTGCACGGTTTGGGTGCGATCGTGTACAAGCCACGCTGGGAGAAGGGCACGTTCACAAATAAGAGAAAAAAAAAGCTGCACTAATGCAAGTCGTCGGTCTGTCTCTCTCTTCCCAAATTCCTTTCCCTCTCCGTGTGTCTCCTCCTCCTCGCTTCATTCCACTTTTGTTTCTCGGATCCAGGTTGTTGGCGGGGCGGAGAGGAATTACATGGACCTCGCAGCCAGCTCCTCGGTTTCTCCTTTGTTTCGTTCTTTAAACTTATTTCTCATGAATCCTGCCTTACCTGCCCGCTACCTCTCTTCTCTCCTAAAGACATCAATCCTTGAAATAGGTGAGTGGCTTAAGGACACGTTGCACGATGTTGCCGAATGCGGCGACCGCAATTTCGGCAGCATCTGGATTCTATTCTTGGGACCGATACCTCGTAGCGAGTCGACGTGTGGGGATTGTTACTTAATCTACCGAAAAATATAATTAAAATATGGTTTAACATCGTAAGATTTCAAACTTTTCCTTGTGAAGACAATCGATCAGGAATTAAATAAATGATTGTCACGAAAGTAACATGTAGTTCTTCCATATACTTTTCCACAATTCAGTTCCCTTGTCATATCGCGAATGACATTACTTTGTACATTTTCTTGAATTATTATTCGAAAGACACTCAAATAAAATCAGTTATATTGAGGATCATGTAAGTTCCTAAAAGGCTAATTTGGCCATCTCTTCAGTGTTGCCAACTAATACTAGATATCACCAAAATAGATTAAAATCACTATTCCATGTATAATAATAATAATAATAATAATAATAATAATAATAATAATAATAATAATAATAATAATAATAATACTTACAAATGGCTTTTAAGGAACCCGGAGGTTCATTGCCTCCCTCACATAAGCCCGTCATCGGTCCCTACCCTGTGCAAGATTAATCCAGTCTCTATCATCATATTTCACCTCCCTCAAATCCATTTTAATATTATCCTCCCATCTACGACTCGGCCTTCCCAAAAGTATTTTCCCCTCAGGTCTCCCAACTAACACTGTATATGCATTTCTGGGTTCGACCATACGTGCTACATGCCCTGCCGATCTCAAACGTCTGGATTTAATGTTCCTAATTATGTCAGGTGAAGAATACAAAGCGTGCAGTTCTGCGTTGTGTAACTTTTTCCATTCTCCTGTAACTTCATCCGTCTTAGGCCCAAATAATAATAATAATAATAATAATAATAATAATAATAATAATAATAACGATAACGATGTCTTGTTTATTTATGTTGGGGAGGTGTTTTCTAAATGGTTCAATAATTTGTGAAAGAGTAGGCCTATATTTTTCTTCTGCACATTACTGTATGTTAGTAGTTAGTACATTACTGTATGATCTAATATTAAAATGTATTTTGTCTTACAACATGAAATTCATTGCTTTGATTAAACAGTTTACGATTCACGAGACCTAACCTAAAAATGTATTTTGTTTGATCACGTGAAATGATTAGTATGAATTCCGAAAACGAATGCCACGTTGAAATGTATGCTTAAGAATATTTACTCCATTATTGTAATGAAAGTCTAAACACAAAAGAAATTAATTGAAATATCAAATGGTATTTCTGTCGATTACCCAAGGGCCTGTATCACAAGAAATAATATATTTATTTACATAATTTATACTACCTGACTATAATCTTGAATTGTAACAACACAAAGCAGCAAATACAGTAACTATTATGTAGGCCTATTAATATTAATACTGATATTAATTAATTATTAGTATGTTTAAATTTCACTAGCTTCCAGTAATCGGCTGAGATATCTAGAACAATTTGAATTTTCAGAATTTAAACTACCGACAACTTGTGTCACTGCTGCCAACATAATCACTACCAGTTGTAGTATTTCTCAGTACCGAAATTGGAAACGAAGTTGGCAAAACAAAATTCAATCTGCAAACTAGAAACTCACTATAATCCACTAGCTTATGCAGTAATGGGAGGGGGGAAATGGTTAGGTTTCACCCTTAAGGTATTAAGTAAGCTGATAAGGACTATAATATCCACAAATAATATGAATTTTGTTTTATGGATTACACACAAAATCAGTCATTCACTCACGAGTAACAAATACGCCAAGGGATGTTAATACTATAACAATGAGGCTCTTTAAGTAAGGTTAGTGACATCTGGGAAAACATCTTACTTAGAATACATAAATTACGCTGACTTGCAACAAAATATTTTCATTGTTCCACACACTAAATCGGATCAAAAATTTCTTACCGTCTATACAAAAAAACTATTAGTGTAAACACCCGTTATGCTCCATTTTGAATATCAAGACTCTTTATGTACCGACTGAAGTTTTAATCTCGAGCGTCTTCATGATGTGTGTTTGTACGTTTCATCTGTAACATTCGCCAATCTGATCATGAAAATGTTATCATGGCTTCAATTGAGTGAGCGAAGGATCTTCCATTCATTGTCCTTCCTATTTAATATATTGAGCACTTCCTCACCAAAATGTTTATCAAGTCGCTTCACTTGGCTTTCTGATTTTCACAATTTTCATACCAGCTCGCAACAATTATCTGTCCTAAAACTTCCTTCACATAACACTAAACTTTACTCTTTAACTTTTACAGTGTCACTTGCTGAAGTTTGGAATTACCTCCCTCTCCATATCAGAGATTGCCGACAGCTGTCAAAATCCCAAAAGAAATTCAAAGTTAATCTATTAAAGAATCAAATACCTCATTATCGTTAAATGTGAAATATGATTTGTCCACTCACATGTTCGTCTCTTTTTCTCTCTTTTAATTCTACTATTTTGTATGTACTAATTATTAGGCTTAATTTAGTTAATTACTGAATAATATCATTTATTTCTTAGTATAACTTATATTTTTAGATTAACGGTCTTACTAATAAACCGTGCATAGTTTTTATACGAGACTTATGCAGAGTTGAGACAGAAAACGTTATTAATAAACCATGCATAAGCAATGGATGTATAAACAGCCTGTAACTATGCAATGGGAATTGCTTTGCAGTAGCTATATACACGAAACCCTTTGTTTAAGCGTTGTATATAGAGAAAAAAATGGCCGCCCCTCTAACAGCTGTTCGTATCGACTGTCATTTTATGATGATAGTTGCCTTGTAACCACAGAATAATTAACCAAAGCGCACAGAATAATTGAGGACCGTTTTTGCAAAACTTGCTAACTGCAAAATTTCCAAAATTGAGTTTTTGGTGGATTTGTTAACATTAAGCAGGCCTCTATACGGTGTTAAAGTTATCTTAGTAAAATTTAATTATTTCTTTTCATTGTAGTGTGTCAAAGTGTGATGGTTGCACCTATAACCTATTTGTCTTCATTCAGTTTTTTGTCTCTCCTGTAAAATGTAGTTTCTTCAGTTAGCAAGTTTTGCAAAAAATGTCCTCAATTACTCGTAGAATAATATTGCTGTAGTCTGTACTCTTTGACCAAAGTATGGTGTGGTAATCGATCAAGCCAGTTGTAGTATCGATACTTAACACGGTACACTAGAGCGTTCTACCGGATGCAATAGAGATGCTCAGATATTCTATTAACTTTCGTAATGAAGTAGTAACGAAACTATGACGTAGCTGTGTAACAGTTATACTGTTATAGACGACATATGTAGTGATTATTAGTAAGAAATTTACACACGGCTTATAAACGAACTATTCACTGTATAAGACAGTTAAACATTTGTATATAAACTATTTATTAGAAAGACCGTAAATATTTTGTCTGAATCTATACAGTATATGCCATTAATGTCTGACAAAATAATTTTATTTGATGTACAGTATTTAATTTCTTATATTTTGTATTTTTTGTAGTACTCAATTCTGATTAAGTGGAAGGAAAGATTTGAAGGTCTTAACTCTGCAAGAAGGATGGATGGACGAACGAACGAACGAACGAACGAACAAATGAATGAATGCATTTTGATTAATTGGATAAAACTATATATCTAGTTGCCGTGGAAACTTTTGGATGTATGACAAAATTCGCAACGAAAAGTGGAAATCATTTTGGACACTATTATTTTTTCTGAAATATAGCGGTTTGAGTACACACAGTCCAGTCCATTTAAGCTTATATCTTGAGTTTATGGAAGAAACAAATAAAAAATTCGCCAGGAGAGACTTAGAGTTCATCACTATTTTGTATTTTTATTTCAAATACAGTTCTCGTGGGCTCGACAGTCAGCGAAGGACCAAGGCCGGCCATCTGACTACAGACCTCACGTCAGCAGAGGTGAACGATAATCCGACCAATACAGGCTTATCGTGTGGTGTAAACTATGATTCCTCAGGCATTATTGCTTGCTTTGAAACCGGATTTCGCTATATATTTATACTAACTTCTCAAATTCACGGTGCTAGGTTGACATCTGTCCATACACTGGCCGAAATTTTATGAGAAACTTTCTTCCCCATTAGATCTCAATCCAGCGCTCGCTAGATTTACATTTTATAATATATATAGATCTAGGTCCAGGTATGATGCCTTAGACCACGACGGTGTGGGACGAGTAACCAAACACTCGCCATAAAAATAATATAATTTATTTATATTTATTTGAGCATTTTCGTACAATAAAAGAAGAAGAAATCTTTTAAAAACAACGCAAGACTAAAGGGAAGTATTATATTAATAAATCATATCGATGATAGGAAATGTACATAAGAGATATTTGGAAACCAAACTGGAAATATCTTTATATACAGAGTGGCGCAGGGAAACAGGAAATTTTGAATTAACGTAAATGGCACGAATAAACATTATTTATTGATGCAATTTATGTTTGCATTATTACACAATGTAACTTGTCATGTTACTTCTTGAAGATGACATCGGAAAGATGTGCTCCATTTCGGCGTACACATTCTGATAGTCTGGTGTGAAAATTCTGGAATTCTCGGTGTATCATGTCTCAAGGAATGCCAATGATTTCGTCTTCAACCCTCTGTTTTAGTTCAACGATGGTTGCAGGACGTGTGCGGTACACATTGCTCTTAAAATGTCCCCACAGGAAGAAATCGCAAACACTGAGATCAGGGGATCTCGCAGGCCATGGAATGTCACCGTTAAATGACTTTACGCGCCTTCCAAACAATTCGCGAATGGCTTCCATTGATTGTCGAGCAGTAACTTATGAGACGTGGCTCCGTCTTGCTGAAACCACACGTTTTCGATGTTAAGATCGTGCATTCTCGGTGCAAAGAATGTTTCAAACAGAGCAACATATCTCCTCATTTTTACGATCTACTTTCGTTCACAACTATAATTTTCTTGTCGCATCTGATTCTGTGTGCACTACATCATAAGAAATCAATGGGACTTAGTATCAGCAGACAAAATGTTGCATCGTGCCGCGCCGCTTCTGATTTTGTGTCTGCCCGGCCTTATTGGTGTGTGGAAAAAATTTAAATAAAATAATTTTAGTAATATTTACATTTTCTCCAAGTTTCATAATAAGAAGTTCATACTTTGCAGTTCAATCATTTATATAATAATTTCTCAGTGTGATAGTCTACTGATTAATTAGAAGAAAATATTAAAAAATGAATGGATGATAATAATTAATTGGTTTGAAAATTAAACTCAAAATATTTTAAAATTTTAGGTTGTTTTATGTAATGGACCTGAATGTTTATTAATGGCAGACATTTTCTATTAACAGAATTTTCTTTTATATAGTTTAAAAAATCATATTGTGGAGTTCATTGGCGTACGCAGAATTTTGTCAAGGAGGAGTATTATTAAAATTGTTCACAATTTACATTATCGGTATTTTAAATTTTGTGTATTATTATTATTATTATTATTATTATTATTATTATTATTATTATTATTATTATTATTATTAAAACATAAACTAATGAATGCACAAAATATTGCTCGAACGTTTCACAATAAAATCAGAACTCAAATTAACGAACGGGTGAATACCGTTTCTTAAAATGAATTTCAAATCGACAATAGGGTAAACTGGGGTCTGCTGGACAGTCAAGCATGTTGGACACTCCGTACTTTAACGTGTTACCACGCCACTTGTGGGCACCACATTCTGCTAGGAGTCAATGACGGAAGTAGCCACGAGTGGGACTACTTCCGTCATTGACTTCTAGCAGAATGTGGTGTCCACAAGTGGCGTGGTAACACGTTAAAGTACGGAGTGTCCAACATGCCCGACTGTCCAACAGACCCTAGTTCACCCTACACAATTTAACATGTGCACTGCAGAACTGTCAAAATAGCCTTTTCTATGTGTTTCACAACAAGTTAAATTTCAAATTGTGTCGCCTTCATTTTATTACAACGTCGGTACGAGGCGGCATGTAGCCTATCTCTGTAGTAAATAAAGCATTGTTATAACTCGAACTTACCGTAGCACTAATCACAGGGTTTATATTGAAGCAGAGATAGGAAGACTATACCTTATGTCGACGTGGATTTTGTTACACTTACAGTGAAAATTAGAGAAGGTAAAACGATTAGGATAAAAAATATTCAAATTTAAATACGTATTTTTTTAATTCAAGGGGGGAGGGTTCAAACCCGGAAATACCCCCTTACGACGCCACTGGTGAATTAATAATTACATGTACTATATAAAATTATGTTAATGCTTCTATCTGATGCTTTTTCAATTCACTGCGGGCTAAAACAAGGTGATGCACTATCACCTTTAATTTTTAATTTCGCTCTAGAATATGCCATTATGAGAGTTCAGGATAGCACAGAGGGTTTGGAATTGAACGGGTTACATCAGCTTCTTGTCTATGCGAGCTTTGCAAAAATGGCAAAAAAAATTACAAGTATCGATCATAACTAAAGAAATACATCAGTTAAATTACTGAGATAATTTGAAAAATATAGTGGAAGAATGAAGTCAATACATAGGAAGACTGTAATAGATGGAGAGAAACTGTGACAGATCACATCGTACTTCCAGTAAAATAATGTCGTAACTCAAAAATTGTGATTTGTAAAGATACGCTATTTTCTAGTAAAATGTTACTGTAAAAATATTTTAATAAATAAGTACCAAAACCTTTGATAAAATTTACGATTTTATTATTGGAATTACCTACAACTAGTAAAATAGCGTTGGAAATAATTTACGAAAGTTATTATTATTATTATTATTATTACTATTATTATTATTACTATTATTGTTATTATTATTTAATTATTTTAAATATACAGAATACAGAATATAATTACAACAATAGAAATGGAAATAAAATAATACAAAGAATATAAAAAGAGGATACAATAATATTAATACAATTTGAGGACCAATGAGCAGCGCTCGTGGTCGGTCGTAATTCAGATATATTATTAATATAAGAGGAATTATTAAAATAAAATAGGAACTAAAATTAAAATTACAGCTACAGTGAAATTATATAATATAATATTAACATAGAGAAGAATAATATCGTACGTGAATAAAGTAGGACAATTTATGGAAAAAATATATATTCCGAAATTATAGAATACAAATATAATATAGGCTGATTAATTCATACATATAGGCTATAAATTTATTGAATCAAATTAAAAACATTAACACGTTTATAATTTTCTTATTATATGTTAGTGGGTTAAATGTTAGAAGTTCTGGGTGTAATTTAGCTCAAGTATTATACAACCGAGGGCTAAAATTAATGCTAATTTTTAGACCAGCAGATGTGAAACATTGAGGTTCTTTCTACTAATGTTGAATTATTGTTTCGTCTTGTGTCATAATTATGTGCCTGTAATATAAACTTATTAGATTTTTATGACAAAATATATTTTTTAATTTTTTAATTTGTTCAATATTAAATACATTAAATTCAGAATAAATTATTATTTTAAATACGTGATTTTCGACAGTATTTTGCTGGGAGTGCGATATGTAGTAATCGAAATAAGAAGAAAGGATGATGATGATGATGATGATGATGATGATGATTATAGGGACTACGACTTCGACGATGACAAACGTTCTTGTAGACGATATTTTATGAAAGTTGAGAGAATTGCAGAACAGAACATTACGAGTATCGGTTGTAATTGCAGAAAGACATCGAAGAAAGCGTTGGATCTTGATTGTATGCCGAAATCCGCGAAGCGAGAGAGCGAGAGGGAGGCTGAAAGAGAGGCACTTACGCTATTGCTGTTTTCAGAGGGCTCGCGTCTGCTACCCAGCCCGAGGCCATGAGAAAAACCGGTTGGCAGCAGCGCTTGTGTTGGCTCACTACACTTCTCCCTTTTCTTATGCTTTTTCCCTTTCCTACCTGAGAGTACCTGCAGCCACTTGACTTTGTAACTCGAGTGAGGTGGAAAGCCGGCGGGACGCGGAGGCCGTGTGGACATTGCAACCCGGCTGCTTAACCAAAAAATCGCGCGAACTATTGGGGATGGATATTAAACGTGTGCTGGTGGCTTGTGTGGAGGTGAGACCCGAGATCTGGGCTCGAAACTCTCGTCGCCAAGAAGAGCGTTCCTTTCCCCATCTGCGGGTGAGTACAAACTGCTTTGCTGGACGACAGCGTCGCGGATTCTGTTCTGCTACCTGATCCAGTCAGTCGCTTTGTATCTATGGTGTTTATGGTGAAAGACCTTCAGAACTCAACTAATCTTCTTTGGTCCACATAACCTGATATGTTGAAAGGAAGGTAAAGGGGAGGGGTGGGGGAATTCAGAAGTAATCAAGGTTGTTGGATTAAATAATTGTCTACGAGGAATTAAACAGATAGCTGATACAAATTAAACCAAAGAATAAAACCCGCGAAAAATTATATAAAGTAAAGGAATCATATTTAATTAGGTTTTATTAAATCTTCCATAATGTCTTCTTCATTTCTTTTATATTTTTGTGATTTGGACCATTTTTCAGAACATAAAAACTTCTTTTAGTGGCGCCAACCGTATACTAGCAGCAAGTTGGAATAGATATATTATTGTTATCTTCAGCAGATGCTTTCATAAAGTGAATTTTAAAATGTCAGTGTTATTATTATTTAATAAATTACACACGTAAAATATAAAATTAAGATAGCGAATTATTTTTTCTAAAACTCTTTGCCATGTACTTTATTACATTTTATAATATTTTAATTGTTGTGTGTTTAGGTTTATAACCTCGTTTGAAAATTCCATTGTTTTTCGTCCATCAACTCTTATTTAAGCGTATTTTATTACATAAATATGAACTTATTTTATCAAACAAAATAAAGTCCCTTTTGATTGACACTACAAAATTTATGAAGTTACTACAGAAAATAATAACGCATGGCGCTTGGATGTAATTGAATATGTACGCTAATCCAGCTCTTCTAAAATTTAGAATATGAATATATTAATATTGTCTTCATTACAATTAACAATCAGTGAAAATTCAAACACAAAGAGTAGTAGTAGTGGTGGTCCTAAAAGAACTACAGTTTTTGTTTTTGTAGTTGTAATAATATTCGTATTCGTAGTGATATTTGAAGTGATAAAAAGAGTTTAAGATCTCTTTATGTAATTTGTCTGTATAAAATACATTCCACAGGAATTTCAGTTCCTTTCCAGTCATTACCAATAAATTAATGAATTAATGGTTATACAAATTATAATCAACTGAAAATCACTGAGAGTGTTGCAATTAATTTGTTGTGGAGACTGTATATTTATAACACATTGTATGTTTTTTAACTAAAGCACTGAACGACTAACTAAATTCGTTATTTTAGTTCTGTAAATGGTGGATAATAATAATAATAATAATAATAATAATAATAATAATAAACAATCGACGAAAACTTGATACAACATTGTTTCAGTTCACTTTAGTCTTCTGATGACGAATCAATTTATATCTAGACTACTTTGTGTTCGGTAAACAGTCATTACTTTTCGATTAGATTTTATGTAGTACAATTTTTCATTTAAGAGAAAATCAGATTCTATTCATCGTATTTTGAAACACAAATTGATATAATATGAGAGTGCATTTGTCACAGTTTTAATGCAGATATTAATAAAATTCCATAGCAAAGGATATTATTTGGTTACTTATTCTTTAATTAAAACTCTTGTAACATTAAAATCTCGAATATTTGTCAACAGACTTGTCCCATTTCAGCCATTTGCTGTATTTTGTGTCAAAACGTGCATACCATATCATATCACATCACATATGGTTTCACTCATCTTTGTTGATCAACAATTATTCTTTTCCAATGCTAGAAACTTAAGCCCTTGATACAGAGTCGTTAAGTAACCAACCTAAACTGAGAGAACGGGAAATGATGACGACATCATACCCCTGGACTTTCACCTGCAATGTAATTTATTTTGTTGGGTAAACTTCTGGAAGTTATAACCTTGAAGTATGCTCAGTTTTTTTAATGGGACCATTAACATTTACAGGCAGCGATCGCACGTGTCTTAATATTCATATTGCTTCAATACTTTAATAATAATCGCATTCGGAAAGTTGTATTAAAGACTAAGTACTGATGTGTTACCTTGATAATCCTGCGACAGTTCCTTTGAGATTTTAAAGTTAAAAATGTTACTATGACGAAATATTCTGAGACCAGCTTTTTTCGTCTTCTCACACACTGCCCCTGAGATGATGCACCTGTCGATATATCGTCTCTGACCTTGAATTAGTAATGAGAGTGAAGAAGTTTACTGTGGGTAGCATTATTATATGTTTGGAATTTCATTTTTAAATATTCTTGAAAATAAAAAGTTATGTTGACTTATTTGTTAAACATACGATTTAAATAGTCTGTCTTCGTCTATGTTTTAATGATTAGACGAAAATGGATACTTTGTCTCTACTTTATCTTTCAGCCTCATCTTTTCGGATAGTCAACGTCTCTTCCGGCTTCAGGTTTGTACTTTATTACCATTGGCGCAATTCATTGGCATTCTATGTGCAGTATATCTTACAGAATCATCTTTCAGACATTCACAATACAAACATAAAAGTAAATGTTATGTTGACATAGAAGCTGGAACTAAACTACTAAATGCAACCATTCGCAATACATTAATAAAGATACAAGTGTAGTTATACTTTTATAAAATTCACAGTTCCGAGATTTTAATCTACATCAAAGAGATAATAAAGCCAATCACGAAACAGGTCAAAAATCGAATCGAAGAAGAAGAAAAATCTATGATTAAATTCATAAAGTTAAATTTTCGGGGTGTTCTTCGTCCATAAAGATACCTGCAATAAACCGAACAGTAGTGTCCACCACACAAACGATTCCATCAATGTGCATTACCATTGGACAAAAAGTAGAACTGATTATTCCCTACACTTACATTTATCATTTTCTCACTAAATAAAGGTACTTGAGATGGGAACAAAACAAAAAGATTCATGTCCCCATTACGCGTCCTGCTTGCACGTGATTGATTTTAATTTGGTATACTCTCTACTTTCAAGAATACTGCAAGAAAGCATTCCATTCAATTTCAATACCGGTACGATAGTTTCAATACGAGGAATGTTAGCAGTAGAGACTTCTTCAGAGCATCACTCGTCATTTGAAGAGCAAACTTTCAAAATTTGACATGTACATTTTCAGATAATACACTTCAGATACCAAAAACTTACATCTCTGCAATGAACAAAATATTTTCTGTCATGAAATATTAAAGATTATTTTTTTTTACTATAGATGCATATAAAAATTTCATCGTAGTAATAATCTTCTGAAAATGGACATGTAAGGTTTTGAAAGTTTGCTCCTCAATTATTATTGTACTAAAATTAAAACTGTATATAAACTGAAACTGCGGTCAGTTTAAAAAACGAAAATATCTTGGACAGAAGTTGAAAACTAATATAAAATGAAAAATCCTTCACTAATATTGTAGCATTATTTTTAAATTAGTTTGTTGTATTGGTTTAGAATGTTATTTTTAAATATCCTAGAAAATGTTTTATAATATTCATTTACTTGTTACGTTCGTAACAATTACAGGGCAAGTAAATCCGTAAGTTTATACTCTCTACGCCTACTACATTGCATATTTCCCTGTGATAACATCAAAATGTTTTATTTTGTATTGAAGATTTTATTACTTTCCATGAAACTCATATGGCTGCCGCCATATTCTATAAAGTACATCCAAAATGTGGTCATGCGAATTATTTTGGCTTCTTCGTTATAAGTCGTATTTTTATTGTAACACTTATAACACATTATCCAATAGCCCTTTTCCATTCAATTCTATTACAACACTAGTTCTCTTCCAGATTTAATGTCTTCATTGATGTTTCTAAATATTCCTTCCTTTCTTACATTTCCTTTGAGATATTCATTCTGAAATAAATTTTAATATTCAATCTTCTTGCATCCTTTTTACATGTCAGTGTCACTTTAACTGTTTCAACGTTATTTCATCCAATATTGTAGATTTTTATTCCCGTCATTTGATTGTATTAGTACCAATTGTACAGTATATTTTCTCGAAACTCGGGTTGCTCAATACCAAAAGTCCATTTCAGTATTTCTTTGTTAAAATATCTAATGGGTTTACTCTCACACTTATTTTTTGTTCTTATATTGGCATGATTGCAGTGATTTAGTGGCAAAATAGGAACGTCTTGGCAATAATGAAAAATGTCAACATAGGGATGTAGGTAACTTGTCTAATAGGAATGTTGCCATATTCTATAAAGCGCCACCATAAATTTCAACATCTTGTGAATTTCAGATACTTTATTAAAGTTCGGGGAATCATTTTTCTTCTGCACTCATCAGGAACTGGATTCTGCAATTAATTGATAAATTTACGATATATTGACTGCAATTAAAACTGAAAACATAACATCTTTCAATAAGGGTATATAACATCTTGCAGACGCTCTCTTATAAATAGCAATAAATTGATTTTATGACGTTGCGTTCAGATGAAAGTCTTCGTATTTGAACTTAAAAAATGTGTTATATATTTTCAGGTATTATGAACCTTTATTAAAAATTTTCATCCAAGCTAGCGTCATTGCCTAATTTATTTAGATCATTATTATTTGGTATTTGCAAATTGAAAGTTAATAATAAATATTGTACAAATGTTCATGTTAACTTTTAATGAAATGTTAACATTACAACATTGTAATTGCACAATTACCTGCAACCTAACAATATGTTTTGTGATGAAAGAAATAATTTATATCGATTTCATAAAAGGAATAAAACAGTCAATATTTAATTGAATAAAACATAGGGTGAGCATTGTACTTTTCCACAACGGCATCTAAACCACTATAAAAAGAAAAGCATAGGCCTGTATAAGTTGAATGTAAACATAACAGATCAATTCAGTGTGTCTTAAAACTCTATTTAGTAAAGATAGTTTCTTCTTCAGTAATTCTGAAAATAAAAGAGAAATACAGACATTAAGGGTTCAGCATTTTCTAAGCGAAGTTTCTTTCGGCTGTCATTATAAACCTTTGAATAAGAAGAAAATTCTGCTATTGTGTACATTGTTGTTGTTGTAACTTGTGAGTTTTTATTTGGAACTTAATCCATTATAAATGGCATCTTATTTCATGATAAACATTAAAATATGATACAATAAACACAAAATTAAACATTAATAAGATGCAGATCATCAAATTGAAATGTAAACCTTAACTATTCAAGAGAAAAATTAATTCATTTTGCTCCTGGCAGTCAGTAAATTACACCTGTTATTACGAAACTCCGTGCTTTAAGACACCTTCCGTGGCGTTACACCCCTTCAAGGGTCCATAGCGGCCAGCCGGCTGCTGGTTTCACGTTCACATATCGAAAGAGAGGTGGACAATCATCCAACCAGAAGGAAGATACGGTGTGGTTAGCACGATGAGACCCCAAACTTTATATCTGGCTTTCGTAACAGTTTTCGCTATCTATCATAGCTCCCCAAGTACATCACGGTGCTGGGTGGCCACTTGCCGAAAGAAATTTTCTCGTGAGGACTCGACCCAACGCGCATTCCGTAACGCGCGTCCTAGGTTGGAATCCTTAGACCACGACGCCGCGACACGGGATAAAAGAACTTAAATCAGTTAACTTGTCCCAACACGATCTGAACCTGGGCCTGCTCGTTTCATAGACATGCTCGCCGTTACACCACAGCGGTGGATACTTACCTTCAAAGCCATATTCAATTCAATTCAATTCAATTTATTTGGCCATTAGACATACAGTTTTAGGCTTCGTCAGAATACATTAAAAAAACATAAATACATTAAAAAAAACACTAATAATAGAAACAGTAAAATTTAAGTAATACAATGAAAACATGAAATAATTTGAAACTTTTAAATTGAAGAAAACTAACTAAATTGCAATTAAACTTATTTATTAAAATACAATTTCATACAAATTTGTGTTGAAAAACTCAGCAACAGAATAATAATTGTAACTAATCTAAATAACTTTGTTTATTAAAAAACAATTTCGTGTGAATTTAAGTTAAGAAACTCATCTACAGAGTAGAAAGGATTAATTAAAAGCCAATTATAAAATCTAGCTTTGAAACTATTGGTTGGTAACTTATAATATTGACTGGGAAGCTTATTATATAATTTAATCCCCATGACAGAAAAATTTGTACTAGTTTTATGTAATCTACAGTATGGAATATTAATTTGTTCACTATTTCTAATTTCATGATCATGTATATTGGCTATTAATGAGTAATTGTCTATATTTTGTGGAGTGTAAAGGACTAGGTCGTATATATATATATATATATATATATATATATATATATATATATATATATATATATAAATTTATGACAGTTAATATCTGTGATTGTTTGAAAAGAGGTCGACAGTATTCAATGTTAGGCCTATATACACCCTTCAGCACCTGTGACAGACAGCCATCACCCATCACATTAACTGAAAATTGAGGACTGGTTTTACAAAACTCTACAAAATTGAGATTTTACAGAAACACATTTTTATGAATAATAACCAAGTTTTGAGTTTTTGAAACATGAAAAAAAATATTTTATTATTATTATTATTATTATTATTATTATTATTATTATTATTATATAGATGTGTACATATAATAAGAAAAATTAGTTTGGTCTGATACATTGTCAGAAAAATATTAATGAATACTAAGAATTTTCTTCAAAACTTAACATCTACAGTTACAAATCATTTTAAACTTCAAATAACTTTTAATATTTCACTTTCTCAAAGCAAAAACAATGAAATTAAATGCATGAATCATTATTATTACATCAGTGAATGATTTCATCATACGTTGAAACTTCATTGTCATTGTTAACTAACATCTGCAGTTACAAATTTATTTCAAACTCTAAACAACTTTTAAATTTTAATTATTCATAGTAAAAACAATGAAATTACATCAGTGAATCATTGTTGTTACATCAGTGAATGGTTTCATCATATATTGGACTTTACTGTTGTCATTTTCATTATTAACACTGACAGCCTCTGAATAAAATTCTTGCGCTTCTTCAGATGTGTTGTCAAAATACTTGAGAAGTTTTTTCGCATCCTCAACTTTCTTGACACTTACATGATTGCTTGGTGTTATTAATGGAGTATTATCTATTTCCCTGAGTTGTGTAACATTTTTCTTCCGTACTTGAACCGTGATTGTCGGCCCAGTGTAAGTGGTCTGCACTTTACATAATATAGTATTTCTTTCTGCTTTTTCTGTGAACAAGGACTCTTAATTCACTTATCTTGAAAGGTGAAATTTGTGCAAAATGTGAAACTTTACATTGTTGTCAATTAACAGAAATGCAGGGTTAGTAAAATATTGCATACAAAGTGCTTACAACAAAGAAAAGATTGAAAGTTGTATAGATGTTAAGTTTTGTAAAATCGTTCTCCCAGTAGATGTTGAGTTTTGACAAACTTCTTTATGTTCGTAATGAAATTACACCAGCAGATGTTAAGTTTAGGTTAATTCTGATAATGTCATTCGATTCTTCTTTTTTTTTTTTTAGTAGGTTGTTTTACGACGCTTTATCAACATCTTAGGTTATTTAGCGTCTGAATGAGATGAAGGTGATAATGCCGGTGAAATGAGTCCAGAGTCCGAAAGTTAACCAGCATTTGCTCATATTGGGTTGAGGGAAAACCCCGGAAAAAACCTCAACCAGATAACTTTCCCGACCGGGAATCGAACCCGGGACACCTGGTTTCGCTGACCGTTACTCCACAGATGTGGAGTCGATTCTTCTTACTTCGAAATATATTACGTCATATATAACTCAATATCGAAAATTTTGTAGATGTTGAGTTTTGTAAAACCGGTCTTCATTTGAATGGTGAATTTGCAAAAGACTTACGTCCACATTTTGGGGGTTTTGAGTTGAGAGCATGATTATGTTACTGTGTGCAAGGGGCATCGTTTAGTAGCAGAATAACTTTAATCCACGCCTTTTGTATAGATTTGATTAGCAGCAGAATATTTGGTTAAGAGGTAAAACGACTTTAGTCCTGGACTTAAGTTGTTTTTCCTGTCAAGTACTGAAGAAACTTACATAATATGTAATTTTAATCATACACTCAGCTGAAAAATTGTTTTTTGTCTGTTGTCATTGCTAATTCTTTCCGAACTTATCTCACGTTTACGATTCCTTTCAGTGCATCCTTCAGTAGGCAGTTCTATTCAGCCAGTGACACAACCAATTCCCTTTCTACTTCTTGATCATTTTCGGCATCATTCTTTCTCCACACTTTTCAACATAGTGGTTTATCTCTGATCAATGAAACCAAAATTCAAGATATTCGTAAAATGCTTAAGTATATTCGTGTTGAAGAAGACGTGAATACATTTTACGAAAACATTATAGCATGGGAGACAACAAAGAATTTAAAGATGAAACTAAGCTGTGGTCTCGTTATAACACTCCTAAGAGTTGTCAGTGATTAACAAATTGTTCAAAATAATGTTGTTCAACAATTGCAATAAAGTTATTTTATGATTTTGGTATAAATACATCTAATTAAACATGTTTATGTGTCAGTAAACTAATAATTATGATGCAAGATTGAAGTTAATTTGCAGAACAACTTAAGTCCTTACGACCTGAAGAAGAATACAAAAGCATGAATTTTTATATTAAAACTATTTCTCTTACATATGTTTTATTTATAAAAAATTATATTGTAACAATATATGGTTCAGCGAGGTTAAAACAGTTTTCTTTAATTTTCTTCTAGGGTCTTAAGTCGTTTTGCAAATTCACCATTCAATTACTCTTATTTGATTAATTGCAGCAGCAAAACATATCCTGTAAAAAAATATAACATTTTTCGTCCTACATAGGTGTACAGTAAATGTTTTCCTTTATGTATGACCTTAATGTGTTTTCCTCTACACCTATTATAAAGTAGTGAAGACATATATTACTCATTTCCTGTGTAGCCCATGATGCACGTTTACAATGAGAGTCAATAGGCAGACTCCATTTACTTGTGTGTGTATGTGTCTTTTTCAGCGTTCCGTTATGAACAACAGAATATCACATTAGCCAATAAGATGAGGTTTGGCAACAGTGCTGCAATAATTACATCGGTATGATGTTTCCTCCGCGGACATAGGTTCCGCTTAGTCATTGCTTTGGGGCTTCTCAGGGTTTCAGTGTTTTATATGTGAGCTTGCGAGAAAGGTTTCAAAATGTCGCTCACGCCGAACAGTTAAGTTTAATATTTGAATACTGAATACTACAATTTCAAAATATGGTTTTAAGTGTGCTTAACATCTTCCTTCTGTACCAGTGCCTAGTCACGCAGATTATGTACGATCATTAAGAAGATTTTCATTATCTTATTCTACCTTAGTTACTAGTTGTATTTACTATTCAAAGTAAATGGACATTTTCCACTTTCACTATTTTTATTTTTCCATTATTTGATAAAGGTTTTTATTCGCTTATTTCCTTAATTTTAGAAGTATATGAGAATTTATTTTATTTATTCATATTATCGTTCAAATTCTCTGTTTATTTTCTGAAGTAGTAAAGAATTTCTAATTATCTCAGATCTTCTTATAGTATTTTAATTTCATGTGAGATTTCAACAGCACGAAGAAATTTCACTTCATTCGCCAAAATATTGCTTTCATCCTTTTGTTTAATGTTATCGGCTTGTACAGTCGGGTAACTGTAATGGAATTCCTAAAATGTTTTAATGGCATTCCCTTAAAAAATGGTTTAATGATTGTTAGACAGTCGCATTGATATTTTGCCATTTCAATGCCGTTACTTTTCAAAATTCGAACAAGAAGCTTTTAAGTAAAAAAATAATACAATTTTAGTATCTCTGTTAAAACAGCTTGTATTTAGCCGTACATATACCTGTCTATACAGAGATCTCTCTGCTTTATTTTCTTTTACCAGCATATGTTAAGGGGTTGGTACAGCTTACAGCAGTAACATTTTTGGAAATATTCAACATTTTTTTCCTCCATTACTGTATCTTGTACAATAATGAAAATTGGTATGTGTAAAATACTGTCCTTCTGCTATATGAAAAAATAATTTTATTATTTAAAAAAATATTTATATATTTTTTTTTCAAAACTCAAAATGGTGGCAGTTTACTGTGCAGTGATGAAGCGTTTCCCTCATAACTCATAAACTTTATAACTTTTCATATCCTCTCTCACTTGTTTTATTGCTGAAACTCATGTTTACAATATCATGCTCTTTCAACTACATTCCTTAATAAATAATATATATATGTTTTTAAATTTTGAGTTAGAAGCAAATACTGACATTTGACCATTTTTTTAAATGAACTTATTTTTTATCAGACAGTCTATCAAAGGTAGAGAAGTGATCTTCAATCATATTGTAGATATGACATGCATAAATACACACAGAATGTTGGATAGTTCTTGAGTTATGTGGGAAACGCTTCATCACTGCACAGTGAACTGAATTTTGAAAAAAAAAAAATGTAAATAATTTTTTAAATCGTAAAAATATTTTCTTCATACAGCAGAAGGACAGTGTTTTACACATATTAATTTTCATTACTGTACAAGATACAATAATGGAGGAAAAAAATGTTGAATGGAGGCCGAGACGTAAATGGGAAGATAATATTAAAATGGATTTGAGGGAGGTGGGATATGATGATATAGACTGGATTAATCTTGCTCAGGATAGGGACTAATGGCGGGCTTATATGAAGGCGGCAATGAACCTCCGTGTTCCTTAAAAGCCAGTAAGTAAGTAAATAAGTAAGTAAAAAGTGAACAAATCTTTATTTGAAATTAAACACAAAATGACGACACTCATAAACTCCTAATTTATTGAATCCGTAATTGATTTCGAACATGGAAGACTTATATTGCTTTGCAACTATTATAATATTACAATACAAAGAATATGTACAAATTGTCCATAATTTTCCGTATGTCTGGTAGTTTTATATTACCTCATAACATGTTTTGTGTCAAAATACAGTCCTATGTTAAGTTACACGGCATTGTTTCAATGTTATTTTATTTGCTTCATACTTACGTTGGTATTTGGCCACTCTCAGTTTATACCACTTAGTTCCGACTAATTAAAAATGGTGACTTACGCGCGGTCTATTTGTCGCTACAGCCATTTCGCTGCCACATGGTAAGCTATGCATAATGGACGAACGTCACTCATTGTTTTTACGTGAGTAAATTGACTCATACTCTGTATGCAATTTGTATTCCAATACATCATCTTCATATCAGCCGACGTTATTATTCTGGGATAGGCTCAGTTCCTTGAAAACATTTGAGAGACTGTATGGTTCTTAAAATATTTCCGACCATCAACCTGACTTCAATCGCTAAATACCATGACAGGATCCTGGTTAACAAAGTGTTTAAAAAAACTTCGGTGTACAATGTCACTCTGGTTCTCTCTCTACTAGTGCCTTCAATAATTCCAATTTTATCTATTAATGTAATATTGTTAGTATTGAATTGACTTCTTTATGTAAAGAGTAAAGGTTGGTAATACTGTGATACTGATGATATTATGATAGTAGCCTACGTTTTGAGATATTTTAACAATTTTACTGAGCAGGAGAAGGACCGGTTTTGTGCAGGAACTTGTCCACGAACATTCCCTTAATACGTTGACGCAAAAAAGCGATCTTCCTCTCGCTCAGTATGATTGTAAAAAATTATCAAATAGAACTATCACAATATTATTATTATCACAATATTACCAATATATATTCCTATATATTCTTTTTCAAACAGAGATTCAATAGTTTCTGGATGTCCTCAGCTAGGTAATTTAAAATGGACGAAGAAGGAGAACTGATGTACTGTCCGGGAATATATTTGCACAGCACCATTCTTCTTCTAATAAATTCCATGTAAAATCGCAGCAAATTAAGCTTGAATCCCAGTATGGACAGTCATCGTTCTAGTGTTCGCTCAATTGTTAAATAATTACTTGAGACATAACGTCGCTTAAGAAACAATACCGCGTAACTGACATTTTTGGTCATAACTGTTTTTTTTTGCACAGATGGTACCTCCACTGTCATCTGCATGCATTGACAAGCGCGGGAATTTGATTGCATGAATGGTCTGCGTGCGAAGGAGGGGGGTACAATACCGCGTATCTGAAGTCACGAGAAGTCTGTAGGAAATACCGCGTATCTGACAACAGATAGGGTGTTATGTCTACTCCCTGCGCGCCAACAGTACGGAAGCTGGTTCTGTTACTGCCTTGTAAAATTGTGTCAACAGTGTGTGATATTCTGAGAAGATTAAAGAAGTGTTCAGTTTCAAATATTTAAAAGGTAAATATAATAGAATTATTTCACTAATGTCAATTGAATGTTAGTTGAGTTGAATTCCCGCAGAATCTTACTGCAAGTTCATTCACTGAAATATAGTACATTTATTATTTTATTACTATATTGGCCTACAGATACAAGAAAAGAAATGGACAATGAATCGGACGACGGTCAGTTTAGCGAGAACGAAATCCTATCTGTGCTATGTTCTGCATTGAAGACGGGAGAAACTTCTGTGAACATTAACAAAGATATGGCATAAGAAGTATCATAGTTATTAAACGTTTACTTTTCTTCAGTTACGGAATCATAACAGTAAAGTTAATTTAAGTAATATAGCCTAAATAATCATGAATCCATTTATACCACATTTCTAAACACTAGTAATCTTCTCACAATTATATGAGCTGTACAAAGAAAAATGTGATGACAATACTGTAACGTAGAAGCTTTAAGCCGACATACTTTCGACAATTTGTTCCAGGAGTCTAACCTCAGTCTCTTTAGGCCCAAGAAGGTTCAATGTAATGTTTGCTGCAGCTATAAAGCCGGAAATATCAAAGAAGAATGGAAAACTCATAATGAAAGGAAAGAATTGGCAAGAAAAGAAAAATATAAAGACAAAGAAAATGGGCAGAAAAATTTGTGTATAGTTTATACAATGGGTCTTCAAGCAGTTAAGGTGGCACCATTTGTGCAGGCTAGTTCCATGTATTATAAAACAAAATTAGCTATGCATAATTTTACAATGTACAACCTAGCCACTCAGGAAGCAGTATGCTACTGGTTCGATGAGACAGAGGCTGATCTAGAGGCGTCAACTTTTGCATCATGCGTGGTAGATACGTTAAGCAAGCAACTGAAAGATCGTCTACTCCCAGTAATTCTGTATTCTGATGGTTGTAATTACCAGAATAGAAACGTAGTATTGGCAAATGCCTTATTAAGATTAGCCATTAATACTGGTGTTACAATAACACAGAAACTTTGGAAAAAGGACATACGCAAATGGAATGCGATTCCGTCCATAGTTCTGTTGAATATAAACTGAAAGGGAGTGAAATAACACTTCCTAGCCAGTATGCCTTGATTTCTAAAGAGGCTAGGAAGAAATCATTCCCCTATGAAGTCCATTATCTGAATCATAACTTCTTCACCAACTTTGCGACTAAAGATTTGTGGTTATACGATTCTATTCGACCTGGGAGGAATAAAAATGACTCTACGGTCACTGAATTAAGAGTCATTCAGTATTGCCCTGATGGTATAATACTCTTCAAGTGCAATTTCAACGATGATTTGCAAGATATGCCTAGGCGCCCTAAGAAGCTCTCCAGCAATGTCGTTTTTCCAAAACTGTACAACGATAGGCTGAAGATCAATGAGATAAAATAGAATCATCTGCAGCAATTGAAGAATGTTATTCCAAGAGATTGCCATAGTTTTTATGATAGTATTCCACATTAGGGTTAGTCAAGGATTAGGCCTACTTTTTGTGATTTCAGTGTAGGCCTACTGTATAATTATTTCTTTATTGTGTTTAACGAATATTGTGCCTGAAAAATTATTGTTATCATTATTATATTTTTATATGATTTTTTATTCGTTATTCGCAAGTCAGTCAATTCCACTGTCAATAATAATAATAATAATAATAATAATAATAATAATAATAATAATAATAATAATAATAACAATAATAATAATAATAATATTATTATTATTATTATTATTATTATTATTATTATTATTATTATTATTTATCATCATTTTATTATAAAATTATATTTGTCAGCAACGTTTTAGTAATAATTCTGCTTGTCTATTCAAATACGTATTGTGAAAATAAAGTACCTGTTATTATTATTATTATTATTATTATTGTTATTATTATCATTATTATTATTATTATTATTATTATTATTATTATTATTATTAACATTGAACTGTGACTTCATTTTTCCTTTCCCATAGTTTCAGCATTTGATTGACTGTAAGAATGCAGCAATCATTATCTGGAACATAGATCTGCTGCTGACTCAAGCTACAGCCTACCGACCTTGACCTCAAGTCAGACGGTAGGACAATAATTCAGATAGCACACTGACATATAATAGAGCACGAATAATATTTCCAGAAGGAAGTTTTAACGCAAAAAAACGCTTGTCAGCATGTGTCCTGAAGCTGCTAAAGTTGTCTTACAATACCGCGTAACTAACAAAATCTAGTTAACGGCAGAGTTCCAATACCGCGTATGTGACATGGCCAAAAGTCTATGGCCATGATCATTTTCACTTAGTTACAAATTAGTTAAGCTATTTCATAGCCATACACCACTTTTCAAGAATATTGAGTTATTTTTATGGTTTTTATTCAGTTTTTTCCTTCTCCTATAAAATTTACATTTTCTCAGTTACGCGGTATTGGTTCTTAAGCGACGATAAGTTATTAAATGCTTTAACTTAGGCTATTGCTAGCCGTTTCTTCCCGCGCCGTAGCGTCGTGGTCAAAGATATTTTGCCTAGAATTCGCGTTATAGAATACGTTCTGGTTAGAGGGATTTTCTCATAAAAATTTTTTCCAGTGTATGGGACTCTTGCCCACCTGGGTAGCTACGATAAAGTAGCCATAATAGTCGGGGGGGGGGATCATTGTGATGATCACATGTTAACCCCGTACCGGCTGAATGATCGTTCACCTCTTCTGAGGCATGTGGAGGTGAGATCAAAAGCCGGCTGTTGGTCTTGACTCTTCATGGACTGTCGCGCCGCAGGACGACTGTTTTTTTTTTACTTGGTTATTTAACAACTGGTAGCCGTTTAAGAGACAGAGTATGAATTGATGCAATCGCGGGCTTAAGACACATTGAAGAATTGACATAATGTTAGAAGTTTAAGAGATAGAACTTGAAGTGATTTGAAATAGTACTTGAGGACTTAATCTATGAACATAATATTAGCTTTCTAAGAGATAGAACATAAAATTGGAATTCAGGAATTAATCTATGAACATAATAATAGCTGTTTAAGAGAGAGAACATAAAATTGGAATTGAGGAATTAAACTATGAACATAATATTAGCTGTCTAAGAGAGAGAACATAAAATTGGAATTGAGGAATTAAACTATGAACATAATATTAGCTGTCTAAGAGATAGAACATAAAATTGGAATTGAGGAATTGATCTATGAACATAATATTAGTTGTCTAAGAGACAACATAAAATTGGAATTCAGGAATTAATCTATGAACATAATATTAGCTGTCTAAGAGATAGAACATGAAATTGGAATTGAGGAATTAAACTATGAACATAATATTAGCTGTCTAAGAGATAGAACATAAAATTGGAATTGAGGAATTGATCTATGAACATAATATTAGCTGTCTAAGAGACAACATAAAATTGGAATTCAGGAATTAATCTATGAACATAATATTAGCTGTCTAAGAGATAGAACATAAAATTGGAATTGAGGACTTAAACTATGAACATAGTAATAGCTGTCTAAGAGAGAGAACATAAAATTGGAATTCAGGAATTAAACTATGAACATAATATTAGCTGTCTAAGAGAGAGAACATAAAATTGGAACTCAGGAATTAAACTATGAACATAATATTAGCTGTCTAAGAGAGAGAACATAAAATTGGAATTGAGGAATTAAACTATGAACATAATATTAGCTGTCTAAGAGATAGAACATAAAATTGGAATTGAGGAATTAAACTATGAACATAATATTAGCTGTCTAAGAGAGAGAACATAAAATTGGAATTGAGGAATTAAACTATGAACATAATATTAGCTGTCTAAGAGAGAGAACATAAAATTGGAATTGAGGAATTAAACTATGAACATAATATTAGCTGTCTAAGAGATAGAACATAAAATTGGAATTGAGGAATTAAACTATGAACATAATATTAGCTGTCTAAGAGAGAGAACATAAAATTGGAATTGAGGAATTAAACTATGAACATAATATTAGCTGTCTAAGAGAGAGAACATAAAATTGGAATTCAGGAATTAATCTATGAACATAATATTAGCTGTCTAAGAGATAGAACATAAAATTGGAATTGAGGACTTAAACTATGAACATAGTAATAGCTGTCTAAGAGAGAGAACATAAAATTGGAATTCAGGAATTAAACTATGAACATAATATTAGCTGTCTAAGAGAGAGAACATAAAATTGGAATTCAGGAATTAAACTATGAACATAATATTAGCTGTCTAAGAGAGAGAACATAAAATTGGAATTGAGGAATTAAACTATGAACATAATATTAGCTGTCTAAGAGATAGAACATAAAATTGGAATTGAGGAATTAAACTATGAACATAATATTAGCTGTCTAAGAGAGAGAACATAAAATTGGAATTGAGGAATTAAACTATGAACATAATATTAGCTGTCTAAGAGAGAGAACATAAAATTGGAATTGAGGAATTAAACTATGAACATAATATTAGCTGTCTAAGAGAGAGAACATAAAATTGGAATTGAGGAATTAAATTATGAACATAAAATTAGCTGTCTAAGAGAGAGAACATAAAATTGGAATTGAGGAATTGATCTATGAACATAATATTAGCTGTCTAAGAGATAGAACATAAAATTGGAATTGAGGAATTAAACTATGAACATAATATTAGCTGTCTAAGAGATAGAACATAAAATTGGAATTGAGGAATTGATCTATGAACATAATATTAACTGTCTAAGAGACAACATAAAATTGGAATTCAGGAATTAATCTATGAACATAATATTAGCTGTCTAAGAGATAGAACATAAAATTGGAATTGAGGAATTAAACTATGAACATAATAATAGCTGTCTAAGAGAGAGAACATAAAATTGGAATTGAGGAATTAAACTATGAACATAATATTAGCTGTCTAAGAGAGAGAACAAAAAATTGGAATTGAACTATGAACATAATATTAGCTGTCTAAGAGACAACATAAAATTGGAATTCAGGAATTAATATATGAACATAATATTAGCTGTCTAAGAGATAGAACATAAAATTGGAATTCAGGAATTAAACTATGAACATAATATTAGCTGTCTAAGAGACAACATAAAATTGGAATTCAGGAATTAATATATGAACATAATATTAGCTGTCTAAGAGATAGAACATAAAATTGGAATTCAGGAATTAAACTATGAACATAATATTAGCTGTCTAAGAGATAGAACATAAAATTGGAATTGAGGAATTTAACTATGAACATAATATTAGCTGTCTAAGAGAGAGAACATAAAATTGGAATTGAGGAATTAAACTATGAACATAATATTAGCTGTCTAAGAGACAACATAAAATTGGAATTCAGGAATTAATATATGAACATAATATTAGCTGTCTAAGAGAGAGAACATAAAATTGGAATTGAGGAATTAAACTATGAACATAATATTAGCTGTCTAAGAGAGAGAACATAAAATTGGAATTGAGGAATTAAACTATGAACATAATATTAGCTGTCTAAGAGACAACATAAAATTGGAATTCAGGAATTAATCTATGAACATAATATTAGCTGCCTAAGGGACAGAACATAAAATTGGAATTCAGGATTAATCTATGAACATAGTACCAGCAGTCTAAGAGATATAACATAAAATTGGATTTCAGAAATTAATCTATGAACATAATATTAGATGTCTAAGGATAGAACATAAAATTGGAATTCAGGAATTAATCTATGATCATAATGTTAGCAGTCTAAGAGACAGAACATAAAATTGGAATTGAGGAATTGATCTATGAACATAATATTAGCAGTCTAAGAGACAGAACATAAAATTGAAATTGAGAAGTTGACTTATGAGCATAATATTATTATATTTTACAATTCATTTTTGATTTTCCGATAAGTCAATTATAAATTATGAAATATATATATATTTAAAATTTTGAGTCGAATGGCTTATCATTCTTGTTACAAATTAACATTTGCTAAAACATGTTAATAGAAAGGAAAATATAAACGTATTCGCCTGTGCTGCATCTTCAGATACAAAGTTATTTTACGATATCCAACATAAGTACAATGTAGAATGTATTCACTTTTGTAATGAAATATTATTGTGTAACAGTGAGAAGTATAGTCATAAGTTTTATGTAGTGATAACTTAATATATAGGAAATATGTTGATTTCAATTTAATTTGTATATAAACTTACTGATCTGCCAAAATTGTACATGGTATATTTATACATAAAGCTCATGTTACAATATTTTATTACAAGTGTTTATTAATACTGTTAAAAGTTAAAATTGATAATTTATAAAAATCATCATATTTATACACATGTTAAAATTTGATATAGATTTCATGTAAGACATTATTGACGTTTTGATTGATTGTGCATGAATATTTCTTATGATGACGTGTGTTTTCTATATACATACGTATAGTACAATTATATTTGACATAAGTTAAAATTTCTTCTGTATGTAGTTATTTCGTGTTTGCCAAGTAATTCTTAGATCTGTAAAGTATACGTGTTTTTAAATAGAATGATGATATTGTTAATAAATTTGGTTTCCAAAGGCATAATATTAATGTAAATTAATTAACAATCTTACGCGTTATATTTTATGATTATTTATTCCTGAAAATGTGTAAAAGGAATGATGTCATATGATTGAAAATTTTAAATAAATATATTTCATAATAATATTATTAGTCTAAAAGATAGAGCATAATGTGGTGAAAAATCGTACTTCAGAAATTAACGCATTAACAATTTTAGTAGGTCAAGAGATATAACATATGTGAATGGTATGAAATCGTATTTGGGGCATTAATGTATTAACATAATGTTAACCGATAAAGGAATAGAACATGTACATGTGTGCTTAAGAAATCAACGTAACTGTTGTCTTAACATTAGCTGTTTAATAGAGAACATGAGATGATACAAAAGCAGATTGCACTCAAAAAAATGAATGGATTATTACAGTATAAAATAGTATTTTTATACATATAATGAGCGTACTTGAGAAATTAACGTACCTATTAACACAACACTGATAGGTTGAGAGAGAGAAATAAAGACATACCTCCATTTAATTATAGTTTATGTTTCTGGCTAAAAAATTACAGAATGTTAAGATACATTTCTACTTGTCAATGTTTACTGCATATATATATATATATATATATATATATATATATATAAAATGCACATGTTCCATTAACGTGACACTGTTTATTCAGCTTTGGAAAGGATTTGTGGATTTGTGATGCAAAAGAAACTAATATTAGGAGTATTAGTGAAGGCCATGTGTTGATCAGGCTTTATTGTATCAGTACCTAACAGATGTGTTCTATTTCGTGAATAACTAAAGAGAAAAGTTAATGAGGGGGAACGAATGTTGAAAGGGTAGAGATATATTATTGACTTCAAAACAAATTACAAAGCGCAATTCGCTAGGGTCATTAGAGCAGGATTTTATCTTTCGATAATGACGTCTTATAACCAAATAAAGTTACTGAAACTTAGATAATTTTCAATATCTGGATCGAATTTCAGGGCATGTTACCTGAAACAACCTTTCGTTCATATAATATTTGTATACACAGTGTCTTATAAAATGCCAGATACAATTTTTGACGGAAATATGAAATGTAATAAAAAAATTATGTCACAAAGGTTGCAATTCAGTTCCTTAAGGTAGTAGTTACATTCCTGTGTAAGTTACATAAAGAATATTCTTACATTAAACTTCATATTACATCTTCGTTATCTCACATCATCCTCCGCGGTCTTGTGGCCAACATGATGACCGCTGGATCTGAGGTTTTCAGGTTCAAACCCGGGCGAGGGCGATGATTATAGAGAAAGATAATAAGTTATCCTTAGTGTGGCTTCCTCTGGGAAGGACGTAAAGCTCAAGTCTCCTGTGTAAAAAAGTCCTCTTAATAGAGAGCTTGAGAAAAAATTTGTCGGCCATTTCTGCCCACGTTGAATTCCACGCTGAATAACCTGTGCAGTTGAAGCGTTGCTAAATAAATATTATTACTAGTATCACTCCGCTATCTCGCTCGATAAACACAGATCACAGAGCTAGCATAGATTCGCAAATTGACACGAAACAGCTCCTAATGTTAGGAAGGAAATAATGGAAAAGGGATAGAGGAAAGAAAAAATAAAGAAGAAAGGGCATGATGTACCGAATATAGAAAAATAAATTTAACTTCATTTACAAGTATAAATTATATTGTTTAAATAATCTACAAATATAATTAATTTTGAAGAAACTTGGGGTCATTTTGGGAGATCTCGACACTTTGAAGAAAAGTGGGCATTGAGAGCACTGTTTCAAGTGAAAAAAATCAAACTACATTAGATCTGAGTTCACTATGTTTTTAATCTCTATATAAGTGTATCTCGTGACTTGAACTTGTATTTTACGTTCACAGAGTACAATACACAATGAATGTCAGTTACACTTTTCCTTTCGGTCATTAAACATAATATATCACATTTAGTTTATTGTATTTTGTCTGGATGTGCGTGATATTAGAGGTGCTCAAATTATTGTACGTACATTTTACGGGTTAGTAAAGGCGCCAAAGTGATTACCTTCAAACTATTATCTTTGTTTTGAATGTGCTGTTATCTTTTGGATGGACTGTAATTCGGGGAGATTTTGGCACTGTGTTTTGAGAAGATCTCGACATGTGTCCAGTTCTCCTTGATTTACTTGTGGTCCTTCTAGGGGACTGTCTCTATCAATATTTTTGTTTTTGGTCTTAGGAGAGTTCGCAATTCTTCATAGAGCCTTTTAGTGCCACTTTGTCTGTCTGCATGTATGAAACTACTCATCTTCCATTGAACCCATCTTAATTAAAATTAAATTTTAGTCCACACCTGTGGAATAACGACTAGCGCGTCTGGTCGCGAAACCAGGTGGCCCGGGTTCGAATCCCGGTTGGGACATGTTACCTGGTTGAGGTTTTATCCGGGGTTTTCCTTCAACCCAATACGAGCAAATGCTGGATAACTGTCGGTGCTGGACCTCGGACTCATTTCACCGGCATTATCACCTTCATTTCATTCAGACGCTAAATAACTTAAGATGTTGATTCTTATGCCTTACTTACTTACTTATGCCTTTTAAGGAACCCGGAGCTTCATTGCCCGCCATCGGTCCTTATTCTGGGCAAGATTAATTCAGTCCCTACCATCATATCCCACCTCCCTCAAATCCATTTAATATTATCCTTCCATATACGTCTCCGCTTTCCCAAAGGTCTTATTCCCTTCGGCCTCCCAACTAACACTCTATATGTATACCGAGACATTGTTTGATTTCGTAACAAGCTGTTTTTTTTACGGTGATAGGTTGTTAGCCCTTCGCCCAACCCCCAAGCTGGAGGACCACCCCTTATCGGCTGTCCACGACTGCTTATTCAATATGTTCGCAGCTACCCTCCATATCTTGAGGCCGTCTCTTCTATCCGCAATCGGAGGACGCGCCATACCGTAAGAATACCTACTAAAAGTAATTAAAATTTATATTTTATTTTTCATTGATATCGAAGAAATAGAAAAAGGCACAACTCTCGGTACAAACTTGGAAGATCAATTAGTTCGGCATATCCTTCACCTTGACTCTAAAGGATAGGGGAGAGTCGGGTAGTATCGGACATCGGGTAATATCGGACAGTGAGCTTCTTTCATCTACCACACGATGGTAGTACCTGATTGACATGGTTACGTTTCTGTGATGTCGCATAGAGAAACGTAACCATGTCATTCAGGTACTACCATATGGTGGTAGATGAAAGAAACGCACTGTCCGATACTACCCGATGTCCGATACTACCCGACTCTCCCCTATAAGAATTAACAATTAATGACGTAAGAGAATTATTAACATCCAGACGTACTGTAGCATAACATATTTGAGTACGATCTGATTCTAGCCGAAAATTGATGTGAAATTCGCGTTGAAGAAGACATTACCACTCCTCAAAAACACCACAGACACCATCCACTCAAGCTTGTTTAATTCCTCAACTACTGATAATTCCTTTGAGAAACTGTCGCTAGTTCCGCTGCTAACACTTCCATCTGGTGGAAAAAGAGTAAGAAAACTGCAAGACACAGATTAATAACGTCTGAAAATAGGAAGCAGCTGAAGGAGACTAACCAGCAAAAAGAAGTTAGGCTTTCTCACAGAAGGAAGCCGTCTAATGCTGGGCGTGTAGGGGGAGGGAGTTAGTTGATCACACAAGCTGGACAATAAAAAAAACAGCCCACTTTGAGGTCTGTGGATATAAAGGGAGAAATTGAGTCGGGGTCTAGTAGAGTTCCTGGGTAGCTCAGTTGCTAGAGCCTTGGCGCGTTTAGCCAAAGGACCCGGGTTAGATGCCCGGCCCCGGAACAATTTTTCCCTTGAAATTGTTCAATCATCTTCACAGGGAGCTATAATTACCTGAAAGCTAGATTTGCAAAAAAAAAAAAAAAAAAACCTATTGTATCGCGTGTAGTGGATATTACTACGATGGCAATTCTGGAAAATGTTAAATGTTATGTTTTATTTAACGACGCTCGCAACTGCAGAGGTTATATCAACGTCGCCGGATGTGCCGGAATTTTGTCCCGCAGGAGTTCTTTTACATGCCAATATTTCTACTGACATGAGCCTGTCACATTTAAGCACACTTAAATGCCATCGACCTGGCCCGGGATCGAACCCGCAACCTTGGGCATAGAAGGCCAGCGCTATACCAACTTGCCAACCAGGCCGACGCAATTGTGGAGAATTTTGTATTCAGTGTGTTGGAGAATACCAAGAATGGTTTCATATGGCATGTGTAGAAAATGGCACCGAAGAATAATTCACATGTGATCAACGCGAGTAAAATTATCATTAAATATTTCGAAATATCTCAGGAGCGAAATTTGTGTTGTAAACGTTGTTTTAAAGTGTTTCATATGTTTATAATACTATGTCGAATTCTCCCCCATTATGGAAGAAGTCGACACTTTGGCACCATTTTGTATTTCTTTTTAAATCATTGATACAAAATGATCACTTTGGCACCATTTTGTATGAAATGTAAGGAAAATATGTCCATAAATATTAGGGGAAAAAGAGAAAGAAATTAGCAAAAATTAGTCTCAAAATTAACATTTTTCCTTAGTGTGTTGAGATGTCCCTAAATGATCCTAGGTTAGGTTAGGTCACGATGGCTACGGGAGGGTTAGGACGACCCTTTGCACGTTGGCCTTACTGGGATCTATTGTGCTCTCCGAACGTTATGGGATGAATGAGGATGAGAGTGTACCAGCCTACCGGCCACATGTGACCCCTCACCCGCTCACCCAATAGGGAAGTGTTCTTATATAAAATACCTGTATTTGTATTGTATTGTCATCAAATGTCATGTATGTATGTATGTATGTATTTGTGCGCGATATGTATGTATTTATGTATCTACTGTATGTAGGCTATATATGTATGCATGTATATGTTCTAACGTGTGTGTATGTGTGTATATATGTATGTATGCATGTATGTATGTAAGCCTATTTATTATATGGACGGACTAGTTCAAAAGGGAAACAATTAAAAATTTAAAGTTTTAAGAAATCTGAATTTGAAGCACTGTGTTGCTGTGAAAAATTTAATTAACACACACTAATTTGAAACTTATAGTATATATATATAATATAAAACATAATTAAGAGAAATTGCAGTAATTTCAACGATCCTTTGATTTTTCACAGAACATGAAGCTTTAAAAATGCAGATTTCACAAAACTTTAAATTAGAGTTATTTTACTTTTAAGGTGGGTCGTCGATATGCATGTAGAGTATGTGAAGAGAGTGTTGTGATAAAAATATCAAAAATATTTAGTGGTTTATAGTGTAGGAAGGTCTACATCTAAAAATCTTTTCAAGTAATACATTTTTATGCTCCCTGGAAATATACATAGCGTCTGGAACTTACTCGTACTTCTCATTCGCTTTCAGTGAAACACAACACGACTTCTTGAAAACAGTAGGTAGTGCAGCTCTTTAACAACTGGGAGATGTCATTACGTAATCAATTTCTTCAATGAATTCTAAATACTTCCCAAAATAAATCCATTACCTTGGTTTGGCTTTTAAGCCCCGTGCTGGAGCGGCAACTTCTCCGACACGTGCGTGAGACAAAGAAGTCTAGACACACAAGTTACGGGCGGTGCTAGCGTGAAGGATTATGGCATTGACAGGGGTGTCAAACCAGTTCACTCCAAGAACAAAGAATAAAATTGTTCCTCTCATTCTGTTTTCAATTAATATGCTTGGTTAGATGTGCTGTTTTTGTTGCGAGTATGTCTAGATCTATCCGACCAACTCCTTAAGCTTATGTGATTCCAGGCATTCTCTGCAGTAGAGGTTTGTTCATTTTGTTTGTTGCAGCCATAAGTTGACATTATTCATTTTTGCATTTCTTTCCACTTACGCACAGATTCCTCCATCAGAGCAGTATCGCCATAGATTCATAAGAGATTTGCAGTTAAGAGTTGACTGTGTACTCGAATTTGTTGTTACTGTAGTTCTAGATAATCTAGTCTTTACAAATGAAGGGCTTCCTGCAAAAAAGGGGGTGGCTCAACTTTCAGGTGAAATTAATGTTTTGATTGTTTCATACGTTAAAAAAATATGCTGGACATTTCAGTGCAAGAATGGTGTGATTCCGAGCTTTTGATAATCAGTTACAGTGGAATTGGAGCTGAGCTTCCAATCGTTTCGTTGCAAAAAGACGGCAGCGTCAGGAACTAGCCTATATACATGATGAATCATAAGTAGTGTCATTAATTTCAGGGGTTATTCTTTGAGATAATTCAATCAATACAATTTTATTCCTTTTTGCTTTCTTTTTTAGATAAAAATTGTTTTATATGAAATATATCATAGCGTATTTTGGGAAAACCATTGATTTAATTTGAAATACGCTCAGTCATTTTAAGAGACCAGTGTATTATGACAATAAATGATTGAAAGAATTTCAGTTTTGTCCTTCAAATGTGCAGATATTTGATCCAAACAAATATAACTTTTCTTCCTGCAAAGAAATTTTACAATGTTATATTTTTTCGGATCAAATTTATGAACATTTAAAGGACGAAACTAATAATTTATTATCATAATACACTGCTCTCTTAAATTCACTAAAAATATTGGGAATTCAATCAATGGCTTTCCCAAAACTCGCTATGAAATGTTTCATATAAAACAATTTTCATCTCTAAAAGGAAGTAAAAAGGAGCAAAATTTTATTAAAATCCTTTGTTTGAAATATGTCAAAGAATAACTATTTGAAATTAATTACATTACTTACTGTTCAACCTATATGTATGTGCATGCCTATATATGTCCTGTCTTGTTATAGAGTTTATGATATTGACACAGTAATCGTGTGTTCAGTGCAAAACATGGCTAATTATATCAAATGTTATTGCAAAAAAGAGGGTAGCACCATTATTTCTTTACATTTCACTCCAATAAATTGCTGATTATAATAAATGATTGAGTGATAAAATGAAACTACTAGGTACCTAGGACATACTCCGAAAAAAGACAGAACGTTCTGAAAGTCGCAGTGCTAAATAGCCTGCCGTCTTGCTGATCGATGTGGACTCCTCGTAACAGCCACTCTTACTCGCTCAAGTTATCTAGGGTTCTGCACTTCAAACGTGTCCTGGTGGTTTCTTCTGCAAGCTGATGCTAATAGAAAATTTTGTACCCATCTCAATATGGTGTTGCGAGCAGGAACGGCTCCGTGGCGGCCAACATTGAATTGGAGACGAAAGGCACGCTGGGTTTTTACAAATGAATCTCCATTCTTGAAAAATGTCATGATAACGAAAGCACGAAGCTCAGAGCTCCATACTTCCATGGTTACACAACATGGCATCAAAAATGCTAACAAACGACGGTCGATCGATATCCATAACCCCTCATGTTGCTCAGTAAACGGCCTTCTAATGCCGTCCGATTCCTTTGCCGCACCTTTTATTATTACAAAACAGGGATAATTACTAAGAAAAAAGTAGAGAATCAAGTAAAGAACAGAATATAAGTTGAAATGAATAAGTATATTGAAATTAAGAAAAAGAAAGAAAAAGAAAACGGGAAAAGAACACTAAATAATTTGCTTAATTTTTCTTAAATTTGTTAAAATCAAAATTACCTAGGTCAGAATTTATTATCGAAATAGTTGTAGAACCTTGACCCGTAATTCTGGTTGTGATTCAGTCCAGTGGTTGTGTAACTTTTAGGTCCGGCTAAAAGACATGTCAAATTTCTTATGGTAGAATAAACATGTTCTTCTTTATATTTCTATTTTTATTTATATATATGTTCAATTTGGAAAACATTAAACTCGAAATAAGTTGAATTTGATGGATAATCAATTGACCTGTTTAAAGAAATTTTAATTATCCGCTTTTGAAGCAATACCAGCGGAGAAAGTGTAAATTTTGTTGCTTCTTCCCATCCGATTTCACCGTACTGGATGACAGATTGAACCAAACCTAAACAAACTAACCACAGAATATTTGTAGGGAAGTAAGAGCGAAAAATTACAGACTTATAAATTGTTTTACGAAGCCTGTTACATAAAAAATAAATATGTGAAAGAAATGATCCATTTCTGATTAAAAATTATCAAACATTCTGATGAGGGCAGATAAAAAAGTTATTTTTTCTCTCTTCCACCATGTTAATATAATGTCAAAAGAAGTGCATATACAAATTTTGGCCACTCGACCGCAATTACGAGGCTGTCCAGAAAGTGATTTTCCCTGGGACCGTTTACAGAAAAAAGCACAATTTCAGGGAAAGATTTATTGAAACAGATACAGCAATTCTTGCGTTATTTTTCAACATATTCCCCGCCGGAATTGAGACATTTGTCATACCGTGGGATCAACAGAGAGGTGCACAACACGACACAAGAATACAAATATTGATCCCATGGTATGACAAATGTTTCAATTCCTGTGAGGAATATGTTGTAAAATAGCGCAAGAATTGCCGTATCTGTTTCAATAAACCTTTCCTTGAAATTGTGCTTTTTTGTAAACGACCTCAGGGAAAATCACTTTCTGAAAGGCCTCGTAATTGCAGTCGAGTAGCCAGAATTTGTATAAGCACTTCTTTTGACATTATTAACATTGTGGGGAAAAAATTAACTTTTTCATCTGCCCCCATCAGAAAGTTTGCTTGTAAGCTGCTACTAGATGTGACTGGTTGGATGTTTTGCAAAGAAGACAGTATAATTCATTTCTAACGTTTTCAGTGCAGCATATATAAATCAGTATCTGTAGTTATGACATTTAGCGATATTATTTTTTAAATTAGAGTCGAAGAGAAGGTAATTGTCTCTAGCTTCCCACTCACCGCCTCTTCTTCCTTCTAATCTTATTGCTCAATTACATTCACTAGTGATGAATAAATATGTAATAAAAGTAATAGTTTGCTTCAACAATGTTGCAGGTATAATTATCCCAATTATGTCAGAATTTCTACAACAACCGACAGTAACAATAGACCTTGTGAAATTGCGAAGTAGACGATGCTCGGGGCTTGATTATTGCCCCAGAAAACGCAATCATACGATAATTACGAAAAATATTTCTCGAACTAGTCATCCTTTCTATCATTACAAAGCCATCTTAGAGTGAGAGCAGGACGTCATTATGAGGTATAAACTACTGTATTATGGAGCCAATAAAAACACTCTCTGCATTATCTTCTATTTTTGCTGTAAATGGAGATCTGATTCAAAATAAAGCTAATATCTTCACTTTGCTATCAACAGTTGAAATTAGTGACTAGATTTTCTTTTCTTATTTTTTTCTTTTGTCCCAGCTTTCGTTCCCTCCTCCCTTTCTTTCTTTATGACATTTTGTCTTTCTTTTCTTTTCTTTCTTTCTGCTGTTACATTTTTGTTACATTTATTCTCCTCTTCTTTTCTCTCGCTATTTTCTCTTCATATCTTCTTTTTTTCTCCTACTCCTTTCTTTCCGTCTTCCCGTCTTTCTGTCCTTCCATTTTTCATTTTTTCTCCCTATATGTATATTGTTGTTGTTGTTTAGTTGGGAAGCTTTTGTCATCTAGTCTGCTGTCAAATAATCTGAATGTTAGAATTTATAAAACAGTTATATTACCGGTTGTTCTGTATCGTTGTGAAACTTGGACTCTCACTTTGAGAGAGGAACATAGGTTAAGGGTGTTTGAGAATAAGGTTCTTAGGAAAATATTTGGGGCTAAGAGGGATGAAGTTACAGGAGAATGGAGAAAGTTACACAACATAGAACTGCACGCATTGTATTCTTCACCTGACATAATTAGGAACACATTAAATCCAGACGTTTGAGATGGGCAGGGCATGTAGCACGTATGGGCGAATCCAGAAATGCATATAGAGTGTTAGTTGGGAGGCCGGAGGGAAAAAGACCTTTGGGGAGGCCGAGACGTAGATGGGAAGATAATATTAAAATGAATCTGAGGAATGTGGGATATGATGGTAGAGACTGGATTAATCTTGCTCAGGATAGGCGGGCTTTTGTGAGGGCTGCAATGAACCTCCGGGTTCCTTAAAAGCCAGTAAGTAAGTAATATGTATATTATACAAATCTGGCTTTCAGGTAGTAGCTCCCTGCAAAGCAAGTTTGAATAATTTCAAGGAAAAATTGTTTCGGGGCCGGATATCGATCCCGGGACCCTTCGCTTAGCGCGCGAACGCTCTTCCTACTGAGCTACCCCAGGAACTATACACGAAACCGTCACAGTTTTTCCCTTTGTATCCACACGACTCAAATGAGCAGACAAGACGCCAGAACTCAACTATGAGTGCACACAAATACTTGTGTGACTTAAATACCCGGCCCTGGAACAATTTTTCCTTGAAATTATTCAAACCTGCTTTACAGGGAGCTACTACCTGAAAGCCAGATTTGTATAATACATTCGTTATTGGAGGTACGTTAACAGAAAGCCACAATTTAAGTCACACAAGCATTTGTGTGCACTCATAGTTGAGTTCTGGCGTCTTGTCAGCTCATTTGAGTCGTGTGGATACAAGGGGAAAAATTGTGACAGTGTCGTGTATAGTTCCTGGGGTATCTCAGTCGGAAGAGCGTTCGCGAGCTAAGCGAAGGGTCCCGGGATCGATACCCGGCCCCGGAACAATTTTTCCTTTAAATTATTCAGTATATATATTATTTTTTTACAAAGTAGAATTCCTCGTATCCGACAACTGTGGAGCAAAGCCAGTGCCGGATAAATGATTTTTCCAGATAATTGGAAAATGCGTTCACAGGTTATGTAAAGACACACTGTACTGCACAAACTTTTTTTCCATGCTGAATCTTAGTAATTTTCATATAAGTATCTAAGAATAAAGTTTTGAAATACGTACAATGTTTATTTTTATTACTGAATACAATAATGTACATTAATCAGTGCAGAATGATTTTAATACAGTAATACATAATAGCGTAAAAAATAATAAACGTTTTCGTAACCTTATGACAATTTTAAATGGCGGTCATGTGAGTCATGTGACGTGAAGAGCAATGTAGCCAACGTCTCAAATATGAAGACGATGAAGTAGCACTCAATTATTTGAGCGTAAGAACATTTCGCTTGTGTTTCGCGGAATCCATTGTGAAACAGCGGCGCTTAGCGGTGATAGCCATGATACTATCTGTCACTCGAATGAAATTTTTGCGCGCTATAGGAACAGAGAATTTCACACTTTCCTATTTAGACTCATCCAACACCCCTTCGAAACGGGTGAGTTCAAGTGTTAAATTGAAAGATATCGTCTCTGCGCATTGTTTGCAAGAAACAAGTGAGAGATTACCGATGCTACTCCATATACTCCAGAGACATAACGGGTTTTTTGTCTATATTTTCACGCGTGAACAATGTAAACAGTAAACACGATATGCGGCATGTGCGATCCATGAAAACCACTCACATCTTCGTCCGACTCTTCCCTTTCGCATGAATGACTTCTTTTTTTTTTTGGCCTAGCCAAAAGTGTCGTTGTTTTGGTATTGCCGGTTATTTAGGTACCGGATACGAGAGATTTTACTGTATTCCCTTTTTCATAGTATCTCTTTTTCCATTTTCTCTCTCATATTTTTCTTCTTTCTTTCTTTCTTTCTTTCTTTCTTTTTTTCTTTCTTTCTTTCTTTCTTTCTTTCTTTAAGTCTTTGTGGCTTGCTTTACTTGTTGATCGTCTTCCTTCCTTCGTTCCTCTCGTTAAAATTACTTTTCTTTCTCTTTCGGTTTTTCTTCGCTATTTATGTCACTTTCCCTTTTCTTCTGTTTCTTCGTTTATACTTCCTCTTTTCTGTTTCCTGCTTCTCTGCTATTTCTGTTATTAAATCTCTTCTTTCTTCCCCCTTGTTATACTTTCTCTTCTTTTTTGACGTAATTCTGTCTTTGCTCACGATACAATTGGTAAGAAAATCTAAAATTTTAGCGTAACACGAAGTTCAAGAAGTATCTACTACATGCGGCACATGCTAAAATATACCTACGCGTGCTGCCATATGTTGAGTATTGCGTAATCTGCTTTTAATCAAGGTTACTATATTGTGTGATGTAAAAGGAGGACACCCATAAAAATTTGCTTTAATATTTACTTACTAAGATCAGTAGTACATAAATATGCCATGTACTTTTAATATCGAAATGTAACCACATGAAAATACTATTGGTGTCGCTCAATCAAAATATTTAATCGATTAACTATTTGAATCTAATCGATTAATCGAGCTTTGATCGATTTGGAGTACGTTTTAATACGAATAGGCTATACTGTAACTTATTATTGTTGAATTTAATTTGTGTTTGGTGATAAGCATAAATATAAAATGTAGTATAAATGTATATATTGTATCGTTGTACTACAAAACAATATTATTTTAGTTATTTACTAACATATTTCTTATGTAGGCTTGTAAATTATTGTGTTAATTCTCCAGAGATTTTTGAGACAAATACAAATTTAAAAAAGCATGAAGACTCACCTAGTTAATACTGCTTCATCCATGATTTTAAACATATGAGAACTTCACATGCTCCGAATTAAGTGCTGCTCTACTAACACCGTTTCCTCCATCACTAAACACGAAAATTTATTTTTCTACCAAGCACTTCTCCATGATCGTTCGATTTAAATCCAAACGTTCCACCGAGTTTACTTCTCAAATTCTCATATAATATAATGGACTTCTTACTTTTTTCACAGACCACAGAAATATGATTTTTTTTCTTTAGAAAACTAAACACCAGCTTGATCTAGAAACTCAGTAAAGAAACTGCAACAGAACAGCAGACTGGCTCCTATTGTAATCGGGTTACAAAATTTTAGAAAGAGAAGAAGATAGTGACTCTCACTTGCACACAGTATAGCCATGGCTAAGGTATGAGGGAGCGAATTCCAGAAAATTATGTATTTCATATGCCAGGAAGACGAGCTGACAAATTTAGTAAGGGTTTCGAATTTTTTCAACTTTCAATAGGGGTAGACCAAGTACTGTTCTCGTATCTTAATTTCTTTCTGAAGTGTTTGTGCAAAGATTTGCCCTATGCTACCTGCTTTGCAGTTACAAAATATCGGCATTATCGTGTCTGAAGTAAGCAATTTCTGAGAGACGAATATTGCCGGAATTTTTATTCTCAGTTTGCATTAACAAAATAATTGTTATTATCAAATACAACCGATTAATTTTAATCGATCCGATTATTCCATTAAATATTTTTGACCGATTAATTTTATAATAGAAATTGATCGATTAATCGATTAAATCCCACAACACTAGAAAATACCTTTACATTTTACTTCAGTCATCCACTGCGGTCATGAATAGTTCTCAGTGCATCCATTTTTTTAAAGGTATGGGCACTTCTTTATGTGTGAATGAAACTGTTCACAATTCATGTTTTTAAAGTTGTACTGAACTGTTAAAATACCCTTCACAGATTCTGGTGTCATACTATTCCGTTCCCTTGTCCATTGGCTTTGTATGAGAGAAAACACTCTCTCAACATTCCCATTGTGTGCTGGAACTGAAAACAAAATAACTAACTTTAAGAACTCAGGGTGACTTTTAACGGTATTGTCCATTATGAAACATCTCGGACACTTTTCATCAGAAGACATAGATAGATGTAAAGTAAATAATAGAGTGTAGGCCTAACTAAGACTATAGTACAATAAAATGACTGTAGTGTAATTGTAAATAAATAGGGACTGTAAGAATACGGAGTAGTGAAATAAATTGTTATGTTTTATTATGAATAGGAAATAGTAGAAGATAGGATTAGAAGGAAAGAAGGATTAGTTAATAAACGTAGAAATATAGTAAGTAAGTGTGGTGAATGAACATAAAAGACATAGTGGATGAACAATGAAATGATGAATATGTGTCGGTCTTAAACGTCTGGTAGTGTAAAACTTGTAAATAGTGTAAGAACGGGATTGCTGGCCCGAATACAAAAATGTGAAGGGCCAGCAGGACTAGAGATTAGAGTGAGAATAAACCATACCATACCGTACCATAGCATAACATACCATACCATTAGAAGGCAAAGAGGAGAACTCGGAATTAGTTTCATTTTGTTTGACATATCTCTGAAGATGACAAAAATCATCAAAATAGTTAGCATCATCAATATGTACGCTCTTTGAAATCACAAAATCATTCCGTCAGTTTAGAAAATAATTAAACTGCTTCATTTCATCCGTAAATTTACATTTCCGTGTTGATATACTTGTGAACTTCGAACCGACTACGGTATAAAAAAAATCTTTCATTCAGAATAACAGGACTCATCACTTAATTCAACCCAGAACAGCACGCAGGCCACACAATTCCTTTCCACTCCAGACAAAAAGCCAATGAACAGTGCTTCTCAAGCTCGCTATAAATCTGTTTTATCAATATTTTCATGTTGGCACTACGGGAGTAGTGATATAGCGCACGAAGCACATCCGGTTTCAAAGAACTTCATTCGACCGGCACGACATCTTGTGATTTAAAAAAGATTTAAACTTGTCCATAACTTTTCAAATGAAAACGCGGACACACCTTTTCATGAAGCTCGCCCCGACGGATTTTCTCTAGGCAGAAAAGAGGACAAATTCGGGGTAAAGAGGACGTATGATAACTCAACTTTTAAGAGAATAAACAACGAGTGTTATCTAATGAGCGACATTGTTATATGCATTTAACAGGATACTGTAAAGGAAGTTATGACGTCACTGGATGACTTCATATAATAGAAGAGAGTATGCACCTATTTATGTACACGGAGATAGAAAAACGACGCTTGCAACTGCCAAGCACACTTAAATGCCATTGACCTGAGCCGGGATCGAACCCACAACCTCGAGCATAGAAGGCCAGCATTCTATCCACTGCGCCACCCAGGACGACTAGATGATAGATTTAAAATATATTAATATTAGTAAGAATTGTTTTGTTATGTTCACTAGACAGTCAACCGTAGCGATAAAATATTAAACAATAAAAACTATAGCCCTAGTCTTACAAATATCAACAAAGTATAAAAAAAATGAAATAAAGAGACAGTATTCATGCATAATCGTTATTCTGTGAATCCCCTACCTTTTATTTATTTCTTTGTATCGCTTTTCTTTATTCCCTTTCTTATTTATTTCTATATTGCATTAGCCTATAAATCTGGAGAGGAGTAACGGTTAGTGCGTCTGGTCGCGAAACCAGGTGGCCCAGGTCCCAATCCCGGTTGGAGCAAGTTACCTGGTTGAGAATTGATATTAGAGAAGAAAAATTCACTCCGGCGCCGGGGATCGAACCTGGGTCCTTGGTTCTACGTACCAAGCGCTCTAACCACTGAGCTACGCCGAAGTTCAATCCACAGCACCGGATCGAATCCTTCTCCTCCAGTGTTTTTCCCTTTGTGTCTTGACTACAAGTTCAACATGTAGGCCTATGTATGCACTGCCCCCCCCAAACTTTTTTGAACTCTCTTCATTCTATTGACGTTAGAAAATATTGAATTCAAAAGATCTTTTTTGCTTTTGTTTAAGATTAAGTTTCTGTGCTTAAATTGACGAATTAATGTCTTCAGATCATGTGTCTGGACTATAATAGGCCTAGTTACTTTTAATTTCTGAATGTATAAGAATTTCTATACCTCATATGAGGAATGGAAGCACTGTAATGTTTCTTTTGTAACAGCTTGTACTCATAGGTGTTCAGGCCGCCATTTGGAGAAATATGAATAACATACTGCAGAACAATGCAGAAAAAAGAAAAGTGACCCTAGTATAATATGTAAACTCAAAGACGAGATTAAATAAAATAGAGTTTATATTTCATATGATATCTTCAGGAAGGTAAACTTCATGTAAAAAGTTTATGTTAGCACTGTTGCATAGTTTTATTGATGTATGCATGTGTTTCTGTATTAGAGAGAAAAAGAGGGAGATTTTTTAAAGTTATGCTCTATTATAATTTGTAGCAGACCTACAGTCCTATACAACTCGGTCCGAAACATCACGGATGTGGATGTAACATTGTAAGAAACATGCTCTCGAAAATATAGTAATCATATTCCGATATACTGTACCAGAAGCTATGAGATAAATGATGTCCCCCGTAACTCCGTTATATGGGGATTCTACGGTTTTGCTTTGCCCCCCCCCCCAAGGAAATGGTTTTCTCTCCGCCTATGGAGCGCACTCTATTGAGTGACTCGATGGAGTGAATTTTTCTCTAATATCAATTGTTACCATAACAGATATATTCTGTAGGACCAAAAATTAATATTTACGTAGATACCTGGTTGAGGTTTTCTCGGGATTTTCCCTCAACCCAATACGAGCAAATGCTGGGTAACTTTCGGTGCTGGACCCTGAACTCATTTCCCCGGCAATATCACCTTTATTTCATTCAAACGCTAAATAACCTAAGATGTTGATACAGCGTCGTGAAATTACCCAATAATAAAATATATATATATATATATATATATATATATATAATTCTGGAAATGCCTCGACTAATGTTCAACTCTCAGATATTTCTAGAGCTGAAGCATTTTAGTCGTCGCACGGCAATACTCCTGGAAAGTTGGTTACACACAACACCGGATCTCAATCTGACAGGACGCATGGCGGAGGACAGACAACCAAAGACTAGGCGGAATTTGATCACGCGACTGTTACTTCGAGGCAATGTTAAAATTGGATGTCTTAACTGTGACGTAATTGACGTGAACTGCAGGGGAAATGAAACACTGCTCCCCACCCCCCTAAAGACCACGTCATCCTAATCTATTAGCAATTCCAAAATTGTACTCATCGACATCAGAATTCCAACCCGGTTGTTTAGTGTGGAAAGCCTGCTCTAGTGTTCGATTAGCGGTGCGTCCTTTACATTCTTAACATTAAAAATTGTAATCTGAAACAGTGTTAATAAATAAGCAAGTGACATTGTGATTATATAATAACAGACTCCTTTCCTGGTTCAAGGCCAATTTTTTCTCTCCTCTTACATTGCTTCGCCATTTTTTTTCCGAGCACGTTGAGAGAAAGTTATCTAACCAGGATGTATCAACTGGTTTGCTCCATTGTAAGTGAAGTAATGATACAACTCACAGCTGTTCCGCAACACGCTGCATAATGAGATCAAACTTGACTGAGAATCACTACCCAAATGTCGCTGAAGGCGTGTCGGGGACATGCGAGCAGAGATTCGCAATTTCGTAACACTGACATTACATCAAGAAGGTTTTCCTGTCATGCTCCGCAATCTCGGAAGCATTTGACAGCAGATATTTCGGAAATATCTACTCGTAATATTTTCGTACATAATATCTCTTTCCCTATGCATTGTGGGTCCCCATCACCACGGCATGGCGCGTCCTCAGGTTGCGGATAGAGGAGGCGGCCTCCAGATATGGAGGGTAGCTGCGAATATATTGAATAAGCAGTCGTTGACAGCCGATAAGGGGTGGTCCTCCAGCTTGGGGGTTGGGCGAAGGGCTAACAACCCATCACCGTAAAAAAACAGATTGTTACGAAATCTAACAATAAGCCTCGGAATGGGATTGATTCTCCGGCACGACCACAGCAAAGGAATAAGGTTATAAGATTTGGTACATGGAACGTAACTAATCTTTATAGAACAGGAGGGGTAGTAGCTAAAGAACTAGCTAGATATAGAATAGACTTCGTGGGAGTACAAGAGGTTAGGTTAGATGGGAATGGCATATTACAAATAGGCGATTACTTGTTGTATTATGGGGAAGGAAACATAAATCACCAATTAGGAACAAGATTCTTTGTACATGAAAGAATAACATCAGCAGTAAAAAAGGTCGAATTTATCAGTGACAGGTTATCGTATTTAGTACTTAAGGGTAGATGGTGCGATATCGTAGTTATAAATGCTCACGCCCCTACAGAAGAGAAAGACGACCATCTTCTATGAGGAATTGGAACATACTTTTGATCAGTTACCTAGATATCACATGAAGGTTTTATTCGGGGATTTCAACGCTAAAGTAGGACAGGAGGATATTTTTAAACCAACAATTGGAAAAGAGAGCATACACGTAAGTAGTAATGACAATGGAGTTAGGTTAGTCAACTTTGCCACATCAAAAAATTGAATTGTCAAGAGTACAACACTCCCCCATAAGGATATACATAAATATACTTGGACTTCTCCAGACGGAATGACACACAACCAAATAGATCACATCTTGATAGATAAACGAAGACATACTAGTATAGTAGACATTCGAACTTTCAGGGAGGCAGACTGTAATTCTGACCATTATTTGGTAATTGGAGAATTAAGAGAAAGACTATCAGTAGCCAAGCGAGTAGAGCAATAAGCTAATATTAGTAGATTCAATATTTTGAAATTAAAGGACGAGGAAACTAAGCAATGTTATCAGGTTGAAATTTCAAATAGGTTTGCTGCTTTAGCAACTTCCGACGAAGGTGAGAAAGAGTTAGATATTAATAGCGTGTGGGACAATATCCGAGATAATATCAAAATTGCAGCTGAGCAGAGCATAGGTTATCATGAAACTAAGAAAAGAAACCATGGTTTGATGAAGATTGTTCCATTGCAGTAGATAGAAGGAAACAGGCAAAATTGAAATTCTTACACGATACAATTGAGGAGAATAGAGATAATTATTTCAATGAAAGACGGGAAGCAAGTCATACACTTAGGAATAAAAAGAGAGATTACTTGAAGGAAAAACTGAATGAGGTAGAAACATATAGTAAGAATAAAAACATTCGAGATTTATATAAGGGTAAAAAGGAATTTAAAAATGCATATCAGGCAAGGGTAAACGTGACAAGGATGAGAATGGTGACTTGCTTGCAGACTCTCATTCAATCCTTAACAGATGGAAAAACTATTTTGGGCAACTACTAAATATACATAGGCCAAGTAGAAATGATCGGGACGAAATTGAAATACAAACTGCTGAGCCATTTATACCGGAACCCACACTTTCTGAAGTCGAAATTTCGATAGAAAATCTGAAAAGTACAAGTCTCCAGGTATTGATGAAATTCCAGCAGAATTAATACAAGAGGGTGGAAGCGTATTATATAGCAAAATTTATAAACTTGTACTTGCAATTTGGGAAAATGAAATTGTACCAGAACAATGGAAGGAGTCCATAATCGTACCTATTTTTAACTGTGGTAACTTTCGAGGAATATCACTTTTGTTGACATCGTACAAAATTTTGTCGAATATCCTTTTGAGAAGATTAACTCCACATGTAGATGAAATTATTGGTGATCATCAGTGTGGTTTCAGGCGTAATAGATCGACTATTGATAAGATTTTTTGTATTCGACAGATATTGGAGAAAAAATGGGAGTATAAGGGTACAGTACACCGGTTATTCATAGATTTCAAAAAGGCGTATGACTCGGTTAAGAGAGAAGTTTTATATAATATTATTATTGAATTTGGTATTCCCAAGAAACTAGTTCGATTAATTAAAATGTGTCTTAGTGAAACTTACAGCAGGGTCCGTATAGGCCAGTTTCTATCTGATGCTTTTCCAATTCACTGCGGGCTAAAGCAGGGAGATGCACTATCACCTTTACTTTTTAACTTCTCTCTAGAATATGCCATTAGGAAAGTTCAGGATAACAGAGAGGGTTTGGAATTGAACGGGTTACATCAGCTTCTTGTCTATGCGGATGACGTGAATATGTTAGGAGAAAATCCTCAAACGATTAGGGAAAATTGCGGAAATTCTGCTTGAAGCAAGTAAAGAGATAGGGTTGGAAGTAAATCCCGAAAAGACAAAGTATATGATTATGTCTCATGATCAGAATATTGTACGAAATGGAACTATAAAAGTTGGAGATTTATCCTTCGAAGAGGTGGAAGAATTCAAATATCTTGGAGCAACAGTTACAAATATAAATGACACTCGGGAGGAAATTAAACGCAGAATAAATATGGGAAATGCCTGTTATTATTCGGTTGAGAAGCTTTTGTCGTCTAGTCTGCTGTCAAAAAATCTGAAAGTTAAAATTTATAAAACTGTTATTTTACCGGTTGTTCTGTATAGCTGTGAAACTTGGACTCTCACTTTGAGAGAGGAATAGAGATTGAGGGTTTTTGAGAATAAAGTTCTTAGGAAAATATTTGGGGCTAAAAGGGATGAAGTTAAGGAGAATGGAGAAAGTTACACAACGCAGAACTGCACGCATTGTATTCTTCACCTGACATAATTAGGAACATTAAATCCAGACGTTTGAGATGGGCAGGGCATGTAGCAAGTATGGGCGAATCCAGTAATGCATATAGAGTGTTAGTTGGGAGGCCAGAGGGGGAAAGACCTTTGGGGAGGCCGAGACGTAGATGGGAAGACAATATTTAAATGGATTTGAGGGAGGTGGGATATGATGATAGGGACTGGATTAATCTTGCCCAGGATAGGGACCAATGGCGGGCTTATGTGAAGGCGGCAATGAACCTCCGGGTTCCTTAAAAGCCAGTAAGTAAGTAAGTAAGTAAGTAAGTAAGTATATCTCTTTCCAGCTATTACTACTACTCAGTGCTGTCATAGTAATTTTTCTCTTGCCCATACGCCCCACTCCTTGTTTTCTCCTTTGAAATATATTTTACTCTACTCTCTCTATCTCTCCGACTGTCATTTAATGATTTTGTTAATGGGTCATTTGCAGAATTAGTATAACAATGACGTCCATCAATTCATACCCTTCCTATTATTTTATTTATAACGATAGAGTTATAAATTCCTAACAGTGAGTAGTTTCAATACTAATGTAGTAAACGCCACAAGAATTATTTCCTTCATGTGAGATATTTCACGAGAATAAATTAAAATCTCATAGTAACAGCTAAAATGCCGTGTCCATACTAGTTAAGTATTTAAAATGGAGCATGATTATGTTCAGATAAATGTTTGTTTAATAATGTAATTGCGAAAAAATTAAAGAAACATTTGATATTATCAAAACTTCTTCACTTATGTCTCAGTTTATATTTCCTTAAATAAGATTTCATAATTACTCTAGTTCAGTAAATCAGTCAGGTCTGTTACACCATTCTGTTCCTATGGATACACAGTTGAAAAAGAAATCCCATAGATTTCAGCACAAGCCAGGATGATGCACAAAAAGCCATCTTGATTGTACTGCTATGTTCACCCATTTTGATTTGGCGAGTTTGTGTGTCATACTCTTGCTTTGTGTTTTAGTCTAAGCGTGCATTTTTACTCTGTCAGATCTGTTTGTGTTGTTTTCCACAAATAACAACGTATAAAGTCAAGACTAAGAGGACATAATAGTACAAGTGTGCAGTAGTTAAATTGCTATTTTGAAGATTTTTTAAGCAAACAAATTTTAGGTTAGCACATGGGTTTGTTTTGTCATGTCTGTTACATAATATAAAACAGTGCCCTAATTTTTTCTAATTATCTATCATTACAGAAACTAAGGCTCAAATATCTTCGCCTTACGGGCAATCTACTAAGATAATTGTTACTCAAAGAATGCTTTTCTATTAGTTACTGAAGAAGTTATTATCTTTATATTAGGTAACAGATCTGCTATTAAGATATTTAAAATATTTGTTCATTTTTGATCTGAAATTAGTTCTGTTACTATTCTAGGACCTATGCACTGTTTAAAGAATATATGATATATAAAATAAAGGAATTCTATTTCTATAAAAGATCCACTGTCTTGTCTTGTAACACACCTGACATTTACCGGTACCATCAAAGATTCATTGATGCTTGTAGAGAATGCTGTAAAGCGAGGTGAGTGTACAGTGGCTGATTACTACGGCAGAGACATTGCACTATATTAATACATGCAGAATATGCACTAAATAGTACTTTAATTTTGACGTTCTCAATCGTCCATTTGTTATACAAATTTTGCAAATGACCCTAATATTAAAGAAGTAAGGAAATTGTTTTGCTTTACATTTTAATTGTACAACAAGTTTGATTTAAAGAATACACCATGTAGTCCCACCGTAGATCCACACTTGTCTGGATGAATCTTGGAGTGTGTATTTGCAGCACTTCTTGTTTTTCAACCATTATTTCATATAATTCTGGATTCCAGTGCTGGTAGAGTGAACGATTTTTATTTATGAACATCAAACAAAATGCATTAGGAACAGCAAGAGATGATCTAAGATCTGTACAGATCTCCGCGTACAAAACGTAGGCACCCATATGCCGTATGGCTCCATACAGACAAAATTTTCTTTTCCCCATACGATTAATTAAAAAAAAATTAAGTTCCCATACAATGTATGATGTAGTGAACCTTTACGGACTTTCAAATTTCGTTCACTATATACGAGGTTCACTAACCTTAAATGACAGGACTGAATTAAATTGTTAATAAGAAAATAAAATACTATACAGTAATTAAAATATTTCATTTTTGTGGAATGGATTACACTGTACACTGTATACTGTTACTCACAGTTGATTTATTTATACTATGCTGTCGACCCACGCCCGCTTTCGAAAGACCACGTTCAATGTTACTTATAATATTCACCTTATCTTCCAAAGAAAACACTTTACGCTTCGACACTTTTATACAGTGCATTCACTGTTCCAACACTAGAAACAGACTGAGCAGATAGAAATGACAAACACTTATGGTGTGGCTGCGAACACAGCCTTGGAATTTCCCGGGTCACTTAATGGAAACGGGGAGGGGATTGATGGAGTTTGAAAGCCATCGAAATCTTACCTTCGTTTATGCTCTGGACATAATGTCCGTCACCTTTTAATAAAAGAAGGCGATTTCATTTTACGTTGTTTCGATGCTATCCGTCATAATGGAAATGTTTTTGACGGTGGAGGATTAGAAATAAAAGTAGAGTAGTGTGCCTGAGAACAGAATGGCATCCCTTCGACAGTGGAGTGAGGCAAGGTCGTCACGCATTGCCTGGATTTACAGTACAGCTCAATGTCTAGGAATCACTAATCCTACCTCTGTCCTTTGACTAAAGGTGTAAGAAACTTAGAATGTTGTTCTCAACACATTCTTTTAATTTCATACAAGAAGGTCTGACTTAAAATAGGAATTTGTCAGGATACAATTGTTGCAACTTAATTTTTAAGGTTCATTATAACCGAAGCGAAGGTTCACTATAAACGGAAATATTAACGTACTTTTTAATGTATGCGGGTCGGGACCAACGATTTAGGTTCACTATAGCCGAATGTTCACTATAACCGCGTTCACTATATCCAGAGTTGACTGTACATAACAAGTTCCATAAATTGATGCAACAGCTATTCCAGTCATTACGACACTGATAAATTGCTACAAGTATTGCAATTACAAACATCACTATTTAGATTGACTTTGTTCGAAAGAAAAATGTCGTAGTTTTATTGAACATAAAAGCGTTAGTCATAAATGAGGCGCCTTCAAGTAAAGTAACACACCATTTCTTAGTCCAAGTTTTATATTTCACGGGACATGTCTTTACAGATTCTGTGAAACTCAAGCGATTTGTGGTATTGGTCTCAGAGGATATAAAAATTGACTTTTGTAGGTTGGCGAAGATCCTACAGACTTCTATATGGTCGTTAGAAATTGTGAATATCAAACTGATGTATGAGAAAGTAACATATCCGATAACAAACAGGAAGAAAATGACTTCATTATTGATGAAATGCTCTCGCTTGTACTTCTGTAATCCAATACTACACGTAATTGTTATTGCAACTGTTACTACTAGATGTATTGATACTATTTTTAGTTCCCTATCTAAGAAGTACCAAGGGAGGAAAAAGTAATAATCTATATAGATAGTACTTATAGGGAAATACACAACTTCACCATCCTTCAGCCTGTCATCTGTCTATTCTTCCGTCTGCCAGTTTACAGTGAGATCTTCTAAACTATTGTTCACTTTAGTAAGTTACCTACAAGTAATTAAATTAGAAATGAATAATAATAATTTTTGGAAAATTTTTCTCACTCTAAATCGACGGTAACAATTTATTTTGCGATTTTATATCTTACGTGTCTTTGGACTACGGTTGTTTTACAGAAACCACTGAAAATTTCCACTCCTATAATATACGACTTTGGTGCTTTTACACACTAAAAACTAATTCAGTAGATGGCCACTACACTACGCTCACCGCGTGCTTAATATCTCAAATTTTCATTTTTTGAACTATGGTTCTTTTTTAAAAAACCTTCAATTTATAATTGAAGCCAGATAAGATAATTTTTCCATCTTATACTATTTTTTGTGTAATGCAGAAATGAAAGTTTTATCTTATTTGGGCATACATGATCCCATTTCAGTATATCTTGTAAACAATAACTCCAAAATATGAACTACAAACAAAATATCATCGGTAAGAAGATAGAGAACTAAATTTTTGTAAAATTCTGACATTTTGTGTCATCTTAATAGGCCTGATAATTTAGCTACAAGTTGATATGGTGATAACGAAACAGTGGTGAAAAGTAAATGATCATTAATGAAGAACGAAGTACTTGTAACTTGCACTACAATAGATTTTTTCCACGAAAAACATTAGGCCTATAGGATCAGTGCAGAATCGCATCGTTGTCTGTTTGTGCTACTAACAAATGCGCTACTGTAGGATCCGTTTGGCACATTGTCGAAAGGAGTAAACATTTTTACAATTGTCTGGAAATTCAATCATCTCTATTCCGACCGTTAACGCGACTCAATCTGTTACCAGACTAAGTTTTATAATGTTCCTTGCTTACTAATGCCTTCTTATTGGAGTTCTTCCAATAACATGGCCTCTCTTTGTCTGGCATTGCGAAGATTTCCATTTCTGAGAGTGGGGCACCAATAAGGCGGGACTCATTACCTAGATAGTAGTGTGGTCTTAAGAGTAAGGCTGACGGCACGTCTGATAATAAATAAGTCATATTATAGATCTTGAAATAATACTAAGCATTAGATACTCCTAACAAAAGTAGTCTAGCGTTCTTGGGTTCGATTCCTACTTCTCTCCCTCCCATTGAGGTTGGATATGAGTCCTTTATCTTATATCTGTTTTGCATTTACGTAAACAAGGAGGATGAGAAAACATGTTTTTTTTTTCTTTTTTTTCGGAACGGTTCCAAGGAGGATGAGAAAAGTTACTATATTCTTTTTTCCGAACGGTTACAAGGAGAATGAGAAAAGGTGTTCTGTTTTTTTTAAATGATTGCAAGGAGAATAAGAATTTTTTTTTCGGAACGGTTCCAAGGAGGATGAGAAAAGTTGTTCTTTTTCCGGAACGGTCCCAAGGAGGATGACAAAAGTTACTGTATTCTTTTTTCCGAACGGTTACAAGGAGAATGAGGAAAGGTGTTCTGTTTTTTAAATAGTTGCAAGGAGAATAAGAAAGTGTATTTTTTCGGAACTGTTCCAAGGAGGATGAGAAAAGATGTTCTTTTTTTTTTCGGAATGGTTACAAGGAGGATGAAAAACGTGTTTTCCAGAACTGTTCCAAGAAGGATGAGAAAAGATGTTCTTTTTTCGGAACGGTTCTAAGGAAGGTGAGAAAAGATGTTCTTTTTTTCGGAATGGTTACAAGGAGGATGAGAAAAGTTGTTTTTTTTTCGGAACGTTTCCAAGAAGGATGAAAAAGATGTTCTTTTTTCGGAACGGTTCTAAGGAGGATGAGAAAAGGTGTTCTTTCTACAGAACGGTTCCAAAAAATGAGAAAAGGTGTTCTTTTTTCGGAACAGTTCTAGGAGGATGAGAAAAGGTGTTCTTTTTTACGGAACGGTTCCAAGGAGGATGAGAGAAGGTGTTCCTTTTACGGAACGGTTCCAAAAAGAATGAGAAAAGGTGTTCTTTTTCGGAACAGTTCTAGGAGGATGAGAAAAGGTGTTCTTTTTTCGGAACAGTTCTAAGGAGGATGAGAAAAGGTGTTCTTTTTACGGAACCTTTCCAAAGAGAATGAGAAAACGTGTTCTTTTTTCGGAACGGTTTCAAAGAGGATGAAAAAATGTGTGTTTTTTTTTTTTTTTTTTTTGGAATGGTTCCATCTGTTCTAAAATACCAAGTTCAAAATACAGGTTAGGCGAATAAATAATGTATGAATGATAACTAAACTATTTCATATATCCCGTTTTATCTAATATATCAGTTCAAAGTACCAGTTAGGTAAATTCATTTTTTGCTGGAACTTTGACATTAGTATGTCATCTGATAAGCATTTGTAGTGGGCTATATGAAGTAAACAGATTATTAAGAAAGAACTATAATGTGCTGTACCGCGCATAATCCAAGTGATCTTCCGATATTACAGCTTCAATATTAAATAGGAAATAGTTGTAAAGCATCTAATACTTTAGTGTCTGGAAAATATAAACGAACTCTTGATCCAAAGAGACTTAAATTCCAAATGAAAATATATTAAACGTGTTAAATTTATAATGCAAAACATAATTTATATATAATATGCCCTCCTATTTAGCCTTTCTCCGCTTTAAAAAAATTAATAAATTCCTAATGCTACACAGTTAATGGTCTTTACAGAGATTTGAAACACAACTAAACAGTACTGTACTGTAGGAAAGAGGGAGAGCGTGGAGCAAGTATACTGTAGATGAGGAGGCGAGATCTGGCATGTGAGCTGTGCGAGAGGGGAAAGAATAAGCTATTAGAAAAAGAGTTTGTTTCCTGATGGTTAACATTATACGAATCTACCGACACGAAAGTTCATCTCAGACTAAAACCTGTCTTCCCCCTCCATACCTATTGGTGATATGGCCATGGCATATGCCAAGGTCACAGGACAGGTTTTGCCTCTTCTACTGTACACTCCACCAACGAAGAATCAATTATTCTTTGTAGTTCGTTTGTATATCAGTATGATTCAAGGATACTTGGAATATGGCTCTCTATAGCTCTTTCTGTGACAGTTATTCGGAGCATGAGTTCCGAACATCATTTCCTTTCCAGATATGCTCCATTTTCAGAACTGTCCAGAAAGAACTGTTCATTTCTTTTTCCCAGTGCGGCATGAAGTTCGTACGAAAAGCGAGGGAAAGCGTGCAGTTTTTAAGGCCTAATTTACAGTGTACAACTTGAAACATAAACATGAGGTTTTCATGAAAGCTAGGAACCATTCCTTTCAATGAGACCATTCACAACATCTTTGCATAGACGCAAATGGGGTTTAAGGAGTTCTGTAGTTTGAAACTGTTCATGTGTAAGATTACGTCTCAGTGAAATTATTTACAGTCATAGAAAAAAATTGAGGAGTTAATGGATGATTTAGAGTATAATTAAAATACACGATATATCTGTCACATTTTCCGCTGTATTGTTACAATCTATCAGAATTAACGCTCATGTCCTGACACAAAATGCAAAGAAAACTTACAGCCTCGACAACATGCAATGAAGCCGGAAAAGACAATGCGATCAGAATAGGTAACTATTTAGCTATAACAAAGGATTATCTGCCTTCCACAATGAGTTGTGTAAAGCAAAGTTATTAATTTCTTTTTCCTTGAGTACTCTCAAATACATTTTCTTTGGCCTCGTACCCCCAAACTTGCATAGCAATTATATAAAAAATAATAAAAGGCTATGATTGACGTATACTAAATTTATTATTATTATTATTATTATTATTATTATTATTATTATTATTATTATTATTGACAAGAGTTGACAGTCTAAAAAATAATGTAATCTGCAATAATTATCGACAATATAATTAAATAAATATGTCAACATTTTTAGATACCTAGTTAGTGAGAGGCGTACGCCTTGCTACAGCCCCGCGTTCCCTTAGGGGTACGCGTATCATATTTCATTTCATTTTTCCATTTCATTTATTGTATTCCATAGATCTCACATTAGCAATGAAGCTTTAAGATGTGGAACAAGTCAAAGTTTTACAAGATTACAATTACAATTTTTACAATTTTTTTACAATTTCAATTTCTTACAATTTTTTGGCGAGATGTAGTGAGATGAGATAAGGCCGAGGATTTCCCAACAGATTACCTGGCATTTGCCTTATGGTTGGGGAAAACCTCGGAAAAATCCCAACCAGGTAATCAGATCAGGGGTGAAGTGAATTGAGGCCGAGAACTCGCTATAGACCACCCGGCATCAGTACCACGGCTAGGGGAAACCTTGGAAGAAACCAATCAATCAGACCAAACTGGGGATCCAACCCAAACTCGAGCGCAGCTCCGGATCAGCAGGCCAGCGAGTCTGCCGACTGAGCTACATTGATGGTTCTACTAAAAATATACAGTTCACAGCCAATCAGATTCATAGATTGAATACCACTGGTGTAGAGCATACTTAGTTCTAAAGATTCCTGAACTCACAGATCTAGAATTGAAGTACCTTTTCACAACAACTTATTTACAGGAAATCCCACATAGGAGTAACTAATAAAAGGTGGGGCAGAATGCACTCATGATGTTGACTTACGTAATACCCATCCGATAGTTTGGGTGGATTGAAGCTAGGCATGGCATAACATTGGTCAAGGTACTGTATGTCATTTAAGGGTAGAGTATCAATTGTTTAGGTTTACATAGCAACGATTTCTGTTTTGTTACTGAAATCAACAAATCTGAATTGTTTAAGTAAATGTAGACATGCCTCATTGGTCAGCAGAATATCGGACATTCACTATTGAAACATATTTTAAAAAGGAAAATCAGTGATAACAACACAGCGATTATTCAGGCGACATGGGTATTACATAAGTCAAAATCATGAGTTCACTCTGCCCCACCTTGTAAAATATATTAAATATTATATTACGTATTTCCATATTATATATCTTGTAAAAGTTTATTATTATTATTATTATTATTATTATTATTATTATTATTATTATTATTCAGAAATATTTAACAAGCCTGATGTAGTTTTCAACGAATTCTAAATAATTTCAAGGGTCGTCATCATCCTTATTGCTTGGGCACATGCACAGTCGTAGTGTGAACTTGAATAAAGAGAGGCCTTGAACTCTTAAAAGTACCCGTGTGAATTATTTGCTGTCGCTACATGCGAAGAGAGAACACATACAGGTCTTCCACCCACATTAACATTACTGCCACCGGCGTACCTCAGACGGCAGCGCGTTGTCTGCTGATACGAAGTTGCGCTCGGGTTAATTGCCTGGTGGAGTTTTAATGAGGTTTTCCCAAACCGTAAAGCGAATATCAGATAATCTATGGGGAATCATCGACCTCACCTCGCCAAAATATTTCCTTATTATCAATTCCATAGACGTTAAATGACCCAGTAGTTGATACAACATCGCAAAATTACCAGCTAAAACATAACTTTTAAAAATTCATCTTTCCCAGCTATAAAAGAAACAATTCACATATTCTTTTTAACCAACCACGAATCAGACGAGGAATTCGACAACATTAAAGCTAAGAATATGTTATGTTTAATAATGTAGCGCCATTCAGTTGCTGAAAGATATTTTTATTTTCAAATTATTTATCCGTTGCACAATATGTTTCAAGAATACTCTTATTCCTGTACCTGTATTTCCATCCCTTCTTCAAGGTCTCTTTCCACTTCTCTTTAGTTATTCAGTACTTAATTTGGCTATCTTGCATTTCCCAGTATTTGAATAAATGATGTTTTATTGCTTGGTTTGCTTTCACTTACTCATTGTGTAGAGCTGTGGTTTTCAAAGTAGAGCTGAGGAGGGTCGAGAGATAATCTATAAAATAAAACAAAAACGCTTTATTAACATATTTATTTTGTATTTAGAAACATGCACAAAGTTGAACATAAAAATTAAAAAAAATATATCTTTCAAACAGTTATGAAGTAAAAAATAATTAATATGACTATTTCGTTTATATGACGTCATTCCATTTTCGACCAATGAAGTGTAATGAAATTTTGAATTCCAACCAATCACAGTCAAACTTTGCGATAATTTCTGCAGCTAGATTTATCGCTTTCAATTTATCGTATGGTCCTTCTTTTGTTTAGTCGTTGTCGCCAACTGTTTCCCCGTAAATTGATGATCGTGAATACATTAAGATGCAACTACACTGTTAAACTTTTCTTTCAACTTTAAAGCAATCAATGCAAGATTGATATTTAATATTAATTAATATATTTACGCAGTGAAAACCACGTTCAAAATAGCGCACCATGTAGACACAAAATCTTTATGCATCTTAATTGAACGTACCGTTTAAATTTGATTCTTTCAATATTCTTCCCAGATTGCACGCATACGCGATTGGAATATTGAACTGTGTAGATGTAGCTTTAGTTCCGTTACACACTATAGCGAGAATACGTTTGTCGAGCTATAAAAAATGCTTTCGTGTAGCACTCATTGTAAATAACGGTCGAAACAAGGCACAGCTGACATTGGTCCTGCTTCCACAGGTAGGCCTAACGTAACCTATAAAATTGTAGCCTATAACATTTGTATTGAAATTAAACGATTAATAGATGTTCAAATTTATGTAACATCATCGCATGTCAAACTCAAAGACCTTGCATAGTAATAATGTCTTTGATCAAACTGCCTTTCGTATGGCGTAATAAAATTCGTGTTTTAATTAGGCCTATCTATACAGAGATGGCTTCACTGTGTAGCAACATGTCTCGCTGTGAATACATAAGCATTGGTATATAGCTGTCCACACTGTTACTGTTAAATTATGATTTCAGCTGATAATGAAAATGTATTTGTTATAATAATAAGAGAAAAGTGTAGTACATGTAATTAACATTGTTAAACTTTTATTTCGCTTTTCGTAATTGGCATTACTTAATAATATCGAATTTCTTTATTGCAATAATCGATTTTCATCTACGAGTATTTCAACTTCACAATGTCTGAATAGGTTAAGTATTCGTTAATATACAATTATTAACATTTTGTGATCGAATTTTAGGGATGTATTATTTAAATTTTTATTTTATTCACGAAATAGTCCTAATAAATGTCACTCGAGGTCTGAGATTTCCCAGATAAATCCACTCTCTTCGCTCGTGGATTTATCGGGAGATCTCAGACCTCTCGTGACATTACTACAGATAAATGTTCCCGTTTTTAATGAAAGTAGCCTCTAAAATCTTCTCTAAATATTTGATACACACAGTTATTATTAGAAAATCTATTTTATTTAAAGCCTGCCAGAACGGACAAAATGTACCAGATATTCATGAACGTATATAAATATAAATATGAAACATATTTTATTTGAAAAACATCAATCGATCATTCCGGTGTCATAACAGCCGTCGTTGTCTTCCGGAAACCAAACGCCACTCCTCTCTGTTCATCTATTGGCCTGGCTCTAATCCTCTAGCTTTCATAGCTGCTAGTATGCCCTCCATCCAAGTCTTCTTTGGTCGTCCTTCTTTCCTTCTTTCTGGCGGGATCCATAAAAGGAGAAAAGAAGAAACCTATGTTATAAAATACATTAAACTATTACAATAGAGTAAAAATACAGAAAATGAGTGAGATATAAATAAATTTCAAACGTTGTTATCTTAAAGGCACTAATGGCTATTTTTCTCATAACGGTTTTATAAGGCCTAATTTTTACATGTTTTGTCAAAGTTCTAATTATTGTTTCAAAGTGCATGCATGCAAGTAGGATAGCGTAAATGTTAGTTATTGCCATGACAACTACTATGAAGAAACTCAGAAAAAAACATTGATCATGATATTTGTATCGCTTCTTCCAACTTAGTCTACTAGTCATAGACATTTTTATCAAGTTATGAAAATACTCTATAGGCAAGACCGGGTATTTATGGAGATCGCGAAAATCACAACATAATAGATATACAATAGATTTTTACTAATCTTTACGTAAGTGATTCTGTTTAATAATATGTGGATAAAACAATCGCGATAAATCGCGAAATAGAGTTCTAATAGCGGAATATGAACACATTCGGGAATTAAGGCCCATTCACACTGAAAATTAAACATAACCGTAACATAAACACAGAAGTTTGCGCCTAGGCTACCAAATGGGATCATTCACAATGATTCACATAAGCATTGACATAAACATTACCGTAAGACGTTAACATGAAAGTTTGCAAACTCCATACTTTCATGCTTATGCTTACACACAGAACACAATCGTAGAGCGCTGAAGTATACGACAGAATATGAGGAAATGGCGTCGTTGTTATGTCCCCATGGTTACCAAGTATGTTTGCAGTTATGTTTATGTTCCCATCGTGAATGATGGTATGACTTCTTGATTTTACCGTAACATTTATATTCTTAAGTTAACGCTTACGTTATGTTTAATTTTCATTTTGAATGAGCCTTTATAACTATTGCGTCGTTTTATAGCGAATTTCATATTCTGAGTTTTTTTCGGATTTTTTTTTTTTTTCCACTTGAATTTGTTATATATCCAAGTTGGCAACATTACATGGTATTCCAGGTGTTCTGATTACATTAGTGAACTCAAAAGACGAAAAATTCAAGATTTCCCTGATAATAAAAACATAGGCCTACATCTTGATTTTACAACTTTTAACACTATATCACTTCGGAATATGTATTAGCCTATATATCTTTCTCGTGTTAGATTCTATCGTACCTGATTAATATGATTCGGCCTGTTATTGACCTTCTTCAGAAATGGCCGAGTCTGAAGTAAGTCAATAACAGGCGGAAACATGTTAACCAGGTACAACAGAATTTAACAGGGGAAAGACATATAATATATGTTCCGAAAAGATAATTTAAAAGTGTTAATTTGAGAGCTAAAATTTTTTTCTCGTTTTTAATGACTGTGTGTTAAATACAGTCTCAATCCAACAAACATTGTCAATTGGCCATACCGCACCTTTACCAGAATCCAACGAACCTTTAATGTTAATTATTTGGAAAGTAATATTCATACTGAGTTAATACTCCAATTCCAAATTAATTGTATTTTCCAAAATTTCCATTAATCTCCACCAAGAGTACAAATGAATCTCCAACAATACCAATATTAAAAAACACAAATGATAAAATTAATCTCCATAAATACCTGCCCCTGTCTATAGGGTAAAGGTGGTAATACTGTGATACGAGTAATATTGTGATAGTTCATTTTGAGAACTTATTAGATACAATTTACTGACAGAGGGGAAGATCGGTTTTTTGCATCAACGTGTTAAGGGAAGTGGACAAGTTGCTGGAAAAAAACTGGTTCTTGTATCGCTCAGTAAAATTGTAATAAATTCTCAAAAATAACTATCACAATATTACTTGTATTACAGTATTACCAACCTTTATCCTATATGCTATATGGAAATATGGATAACATTATATTGCTTTTGTAATGAGTGAAATAAGCAATTTCTCAATCGGGAATTTAGAGTGAATAGCGAAAGAGAAAGTAGTGATTAAAATAAATATACAGATATGGTAGGAAATGAATTTCTTGGGCGCCAGAGAGAGTAGAGTGTTGAAGGGACTTGATAAATGGGCTTACTGAACAACCTTGAGGAAAAAAAAAAACATTAGATGGAATGGAGGCTATGCATGAATGAAAAATGTAGTGGATATCAGATCGGCGTCGACTTGGAGAAAGGAATAAAAAGGATACAGAAAAGCATACACATTGTAGTTAGACTAGGTGTAGGTTAGGTTAGGTTAGAGGGATTAATTTCATCATCTCACGAAAGAATATATAGTCTGTCCTCAGATTTCTTTCTTGCTAAAGATATATTGTCCTCACTAATTACGAGTAGGCCTATGTACTTAACTGTGTTCATAAAGACATTAAGATATTATTATTATTATTATTATTATTATTATTATTATTATTATTATTATTATTATTATTATTATTGGGGGCAGAGGCTAACTGGGATTTCCCGATCTCTGATCGGATCAAAAACCCTGATGTAACTGATATTTGAAGGATTCAGAGCCATAGTGGGCCAAGCGCCATTTATTAAAAAAGAAGAAAGCAAGAGTTAAAGTTAAGTGAATACCATAGTTTAATGAAGATTGACATATCATTTAGTTTTAATGTGTATACTTTATATTACTTACTATATGTTTCCATTGAATTATGGTAATAACTTCATTTTAACCCTTGTTTTCTACGGTTTTAGTAAATGACGCTTGGCCCACTATGGTTCTGAACCCTTTATTTAACCCTTGAGGTGAATTTCGGTGAAGTTCGGAGGGCCTAATTAGTCAAATCCACTCTCCTCACCTCCACGCTGAAGCCCTCTGGGATCTTTTTAAGATGCGAAAGAGAGTGGTGGATATCAGATGATAGACGACATTAAGATGTATGGATCATATGAGGAAACAAAGAGAAAGGCAGAAAATAGGAAAGACTGGAGAAAGCTGGGTTTGCAGTGAAAGACATACCCTTGGAAAGACCACTAAATGAATTATTATTATTATTATTATTATTATTATTATTATTATTATTGAGGGGCAAATGTTAATTGGGATTTCAAGGTCTCTGATCGGGTCAAAAACCCTGATATAACTGATATTTAACCCTTGCGGTGAATTTCGGTGAAGGCTGGAGGGCCTAATTAGTCAAATCCACTCTCCTTACCTCCACGCTGGAGCCCCGTATGTTCTTAAGATGCGAAATGGTGTATATCAGATGATAGACGACATTAAGATATATGGATCATACGACGAAACAAAGAAGAAGGCAGAAAATAGGAAAAACTGGAGAAAGCTGGGTTTGCAGTGAAATACCTACCCGTGGAAAGAACATTAAATGAATGAATTATTATTATTATTATTATTATTATTATTATTATTATTATTATTATTATTATTATTATTATTAATGATCATAAGAAATTAAATATGGCACAATTTAAATTTTTCATACACAGTGTCCAAAATTTCTCCTCAAATAATAAAATAAAAACTTATTTCTATTAGATCGACTTACATATGAAAATGGTTTATAACGAACATAGAATATTGATATGCGCGGTATCATCATGGTTCGTTGAAACGTTACGCTGTAAGCCATAAAGTAGTGTGGTCGATTTCCAATTGGGTTGCGAATTGAAGGACTCTGGCGTAAAACATGGTAACTGACATTTTAGTAAAAATGAGATATATAGCATATAATATGGTATCTTACATTCTGCAGCTAATGCAGTAGTTAGTTTTCCAACATCTCAAGATGATAGAAGTAAACATATTTTACTTTCGTGATAACTATACAAACTGTTGAATCTTGTCAATTCTAATAGTTCTAGTATTGAATTTAGAAAGTTATATATGGATTTTATAAATACCTAATGAAAAATTGTAAATTTAAATTTATATATTCTTATTGTGTAGTAGACCTAAGACAAATTGTATTTTATACTTCTTAATTTAAATTCAGGAATCCGAACCTGAGCACGAGTTCTACTCTTTCAAGGGTGAGATAAAGTTTTATCTGTTTATATTATATTTTATGTTACTATTATTAGCAAAATAAATAAATACAAATACAAATAAATGTATGTGTTTATCTACCTTATAACTTCAAAACACTAAAATGTCACTTATCGTGTTTTACTCCCAAATCCCTCTTCATTGATATAATCCTTCCTTCCGCAAAATAGCGCCGTGGTCCACTAAGGTTCTTTCAGAAATGAGTACCAGAAGTATTTCTTTGGGGACAAAAGCGACCAGTATATAGGATTACATCCCTACTGCTACTTAGAGTATATTGGCTCGCGAGGTGGGAGCCATAATATGTCGCCACCGTAAAGGCTTTTCAGAGTCTCTATTGGGATAGATTTGAACGTGGAATAATTTGCAATAAAATTATTCAATCCACTTTCTAAACATTATGCATTGCATACGATATATCATACTATGAGCATAGCCATTTAAACAGGGAGAAAAAGATCATAAGAAGCAGTAATTATTGACATTAAGATCGCTCATACTTTTTTTCACACATTTTATGCGCTTGGAACTATTTTTTCAATTTAGGTACCGGTACCTGACTGTTTATAATCTAAGTTATATTACATCTCTTAATCTTAGTACATAATTGCTCAGCAAAATTTTGATTTTAAGATGTGACAAATACACTCGGGTTGAGCTTATAAATGGCGTTACTTGTCAAGAATGTTCAGGTTTTTGTCCAGCGACAGTCCTTATTCATCATTCATAGTGCTCTATCAAAGAGCAAGTCTTTCACTGCAAACCCAACTTTCTCAAATCTTTCCTATTTTCTGCCTTCCTCTTTGTCTCCGCATAAGATCTACATATCTTAATGTCGTCTATCATCTAAAATCTTCTTCTGTCCCTAACTCTTCTCCCGATCACCATTCCTTCCAGCAGGCAGTTTCTTTTCAGCCAGTGGCCCAGCCAATTCCTTTTTCTCTTCCTGATCAGCTTCAGCATCATTCTTTCATATCCCATTCTTTCCAACACAACTTCATATCTTTTCTGTCTGTCCATTTCACACGCTCCATTCTTCTCCATATCCAGATTTCAAATGCTTCTGGTCGTTTGTCTTCACGTCTTTCTTTGTTCTTAACTTCTACAATAAACTGTCTAGCATTTATTAATCAGTTAATATTTTAGTACTGTGGTTTTTATTGTATTTGTAAATTTAATATTAATTGTAATTATAATTGTAATTGTATTCTCAATATTATAGTTGTAATCCCCTGGTAGAGGGGAAGAGAAGCCCTGATGGCCTTATCTCTAACAGGATAATAAATATATATACTATACTACTTCGTGGTAATGTCTATCTTTCTGAACCATACAATTCTACACTCCACACAAAGCACTTCTAGTCTATTCCTTAGGTTTTTTTCAGAGGCCCACACAGGATGCTCCTTATTCTATTAAAAGCTTGTTTTGCCGTTGCTATCCTCCTTTTGACTTCCTGGCAGTGGATCATGTTACTGCGTATAGTACATCCCAAGTAGGCGTATTTGAAGCTCTCCACTTGCTCTACTACTGGTTTAGAATTCGTCGAGGCGTTTGACACAGTGGATTTGAATAAACTTATGGAGATCGATTCAGTATGCGCAGGAGAATCTTCGCCAATTGCGATTATCAGGTTGATAGTCCTGAACTCATTACATTTCTTAGCATTATTTTTCTTCTATATTGGAAGCAACACTGTCTCCGAAAACTTCAGGACTTTCACCTTTCTCATATGTTTCGTTGCATAATGATAGAATTTCCTTCTTGTCTTCACCCAAGGATTTCACTAATTCAACTCTTGTTGCTTTCCTATTCTTCATTTCCTTAAGCGCTAGTTCAACTTCTTCCCTTAAAATAGAAAATCCTTTTTCATCTTCAGATACGGCTGCTTCGTCTTCTATAGGTAAGCAGTCATGAGGACGATTTTCTGTCTTATATAACTCTTCTACATATTTTGTCCACCTGTTTAGTATGGTAAAGGTTGATAATATTGTGATACAAGTAATATTGTGATAGTTATTTTTTGATAATTTATTACAATTTTACTGAGCAAGAGCAGAACCGGTTTTTGCAGCAACTTGTCCCACCAACATTTCTTTAATACGTTGACGCAAAAAACCGATCTTCCTCTCGCTCAGTAAAATTGTAATAAATTCTCAAAACGAATTACCACAATATTACTCGTATCACAGTATTACCAACCTTCATCCTATACCTTGTTTGTCTGTTATTGCATTTTTCGATTTCGTCCTATATTAAACACATGGATTTCGTGTTCTTATTTGTGAAGTCCAAACATTTTTTTTCGCGGTACATTAAATCATATTTCTCTTTTCTCTTTAGATTCTCTATTTCGTTACAGCAGTCTTCCTTCGCCTTTTCGTTTCTCTTCTTAGTTCTTTGTTAAGTTTAATGTAGTTTTTTCTACCTTCTTCTGTGTTGATGATTTTTTTCATTTTCTCCTTTCCTCCATCTTCAACATTTTCGTTCTGATTCAAAGTTTCTTAATTTTCACTCCTTTGTATCCTCTTGTTTCTTCTGCTATTTGTCTGTACACAGGTTTTTAGATGATTAAATACTCATTATTATTCTCAGGTGTGGATTCTAATGTAGCGACTTTCTCTTGAAAATTTTCTTCAGCTTTTCTTCTTTATTCGTTCGTTCTTCACTTTTTCCAGGTTCAGTTCCTTCGTCACCTGTCTTCCTCTTATCCTCTTCAGACGAATATCTACTTCGCCTATCAGCAGAACATGATCTGAATTAATATCCGCTCCTGGTAGAGTCTTTGCATTTTTTTAAGCAATTTCGGAATCTTTCCTGCACCAGTATATAGTCTATCTTATATCTGATTTCGTTCCTTTGGAATATCCAGGTGTATCTTATTATTTTATGTTGTCGGAATAATGTATTCCCAACAATCATTGTATTTCTTTCACAGAAAATTACCAAAGATTATCCTCTGTCATTTTTCCCAATCCATTTTTTCCAACTGTTCTTCCATCTTGTCCTTCTCCTACAACTGCATTCAAGTCTCCCATTAGAATTACGCATGCTCTCTTCTTCTCCTTCTCAACTGTCTCTTCTATCTTGTCATAACTTTCTTCCACTATGTAGCATATAAACTTGCACTAGCACCAAGTCCACTTTCTACTCCTATTAGTCTCAGCATTATCATCTGGTCATCTACATAACGCACTGATATCACTTTATCTTTCATACGTGGTCCCAGTAATACACCAACACCATGACTTCCTTTGCACTCACCATTTGAATAAAACAACCTAAATTCATTGCTCACCAACTCATCCCTATTTTCCCAAGACACTTTTGTTATTCCCATGACATATACTTTGTTTCTTCTAATTTCTCCTTTCAAGTTTTTCATCTTATCTGCTTGTAGAAGAGTCTTCACATTCCACATTCCAATCCTCAATCTTCTTTTCTTCTCTCTGTTGGGCCGCTTCAAAATATGTCCTTCCCCAGCATCCCCCTCTTGGTCATCCGAATGGGAGGGGGATAGTTTACGTCCGGAATCTTTTACTGTGGAAAGACTCATCATGTCATGTTTGCAGTCGACCTGGTTGGCGAGTTGGTATAGCGCTGGCCTTCTATGCCCAAGGTTGCGGGTTCGATCCCGGGCCAGGTCGATGACATTTAAGTGTGCTTAAATGCCACATGCTCATGTCAGTAGATTTACTGGCACGTAAAAGAACTCCTGCGGGACAAAATTCCGGCACATCCGGCGACGCTGATATAACCTCTGCAGTTGCGAGCGTCGTTAAATAAAACATAACATGTCATGTTTGCAGCTTTTCTTGGGAAAGGTAAATGCGGTAGCTTCCCGTTTCTTTCCGCATAGGCCTATTCTAGTTTATTTTAAACTGTCACACTAGCAATCACACAAATTTCAAGACTGAAGACACCCAGGAAACTTTTCTTTTCAAGGAAAATCTCCCGAGAATCGAGTTCGGGAATCAAACACAGAACTTCTAGATTTGGAAGCTAGCATGCTGATCACCACGCCACGGAGTCAGTCATATTTTTATACAAATTCATTTCCATAGTTTAATATGGGGATTCAATTCCAAGTTTTTTTTAAATTTTACTGAGATGTCCTTTATTTTATCATTATTCGATGTTTTGATGCAATTTTTTTCTTTTGCTAATGGTGAATACTTCACGCACATGAAGTCAGCTATGTAGACCAATTTACCGTCAGACTCGTTGCCCAGGCTGCGCCATAGAAGGCTGGTCTACGCTACGCCCGCGCTGAGATGATATGATGGAGATTTGTTGGATGCCACAGGGGAACAGGGGCTCCCGGAGAAAATCCTTATATTTCCTGGACCACGGGGTTGCCGAACACAAGTTTCAAATCCGGAGTACGCCGGGAATCGAACCCAGGTCCACAATCCAGCACTCTAGCCCATAGATGTCCAATATTGTAACTCGTACGAGGTAACCCCTGGCATAAGCAACCCGCAGCGCATATTCTTTAAGGTCGTTTTTCATATTTTATATGGAAAGTTATTGACCATAGCAGAGCATGCTTGACGTGCAATATCTCCTGGTTCTATAGCCGTTTGGACACCATGCTCTAGCACCTAGACCAACTTGGCGGCCCTTACTGTAAAAATTCGAGTATGCTATTTTCTTAATAGTATTTATTGAAATCTGATTATTTTATTATGCAAATCTTCATACAGCGTTACCTATATAATAAGCCATTTTTCAGATAATTCATATGGTTTCCTCTTTAATATATTATAGTCAATTTATAGAAATTTTTGGTCTTAGTACCATTATTTCTGCTCTCTCAGCTGATGTAGTAATTTTTCTTTTCGTTGTTATCAGTTGAGTCATAGTAACATCAGACGAGAGGTTAAAGTCCTTCAGACTTCCAGAAAAATGGTGTTACGCAGTCTAACATGAAGAACAGTTTTCAGTAAACTTGGGAAATTCATGCATGAGAGGCTAGACTTCCTGCGCCGGAAAGTCCTGAACACGACGCATTGATCTAATTTGCATGTATTGCATGACACGTCTCGCGCCCTCAACTGAGTCACGGATGTGAGACTGACAATGCGGACGATTCTTATCGCGGACATTACTTTATTATGTGGTTTCTACTCCAGGGTTCTAATAATTGTAAGCAAACCCTCTTAACCACGCCCCTGTAACGTGATAACCGGATTTACTTTTGTGTGCACAGTGAAATTAAAAAAAAAAAAAGAGGCGCATGGGGCCATGGAGGTGTAGATGGATGGAATTGGTTGTGGCAAGAAATCGACAGACAATATTTAATTCCGGTATTGCTTCATTATCTTTTTTCCTTGTAGGTGTCTTTAAAGCAGAAACACACGTTGGAATATACAACAGTTTCGTGAAGTAATTATCTCGATTCGATTCCCTATTTTTCATTGCTGTGTCATTCCTGACTTGTTATTGACCTAATATTACAGTCGAACTTTTATAACTCGATTTTTCGATGCCTCGAAGTAATTTTAATTTTCCGGCGGAATCATTTATAATTTACATAAACATTTTCGCTAAACTGGAGAATTTGTTACGGTAGCGTTGAACCGTACCGTTACGGTTACGACCAAATTGAACTAAATACACAATGTCGCCAACATAAGGACATGACGCTGGTCTGTGGTGTCGTTAGAAGGAGAAATTTGTTTCTTTTTTTCTCTCTACCTCCTTCGTTCTGAACATTACTGAGAGAAAACACCACTATTAGCGACAAGATGTATTTGCGTAATACTGCGAGTAGATTACGTGGCTTAGATGAGGGACTCGCGACAGGAAAAGTTTTGCCGTGGCGCATGCGCGGACCTCTCATGCAGTGGCAGCGTGATCCTTACTTAATTTATTTTCGTGTGTACATTTCAGATCAAATCAAGAGGATCACTTCTTGCTCAGATTACACATCTTGCATATACGAAGGTTAGATTCGGTTAGGTTAGGTTTTTATTAACCAAGTCTGCGCTTGCGCAGACAGCCAAGATGATCCTGTCGGTCATGGCCCTTATGATAGTATTTGTTTCGTAGTATTGATAAACAATAACATGATGAAATTGGTGAATAATTTTATGGCCGCTAAAAGTTTTCTTCGTAAAAAAACGAGCTATTTTCTCTAGACCACAAATAAAACGGCAATGCGGTCATAATTACGTACTTAACGCTTTGATAGACATTAATTGATGAAGATTAACTGAAAATTTACTTTCTTCATTTGAATGATATTCCCTAAAACACACCTTTTCCCCTCTTTATTTCATTATGATAATCTACTTAAAGAATACTACATCCCCATTTTCTTTTGGTGCATTCAAAACACCGTCTTTGTACTGCATTAACCTTGCACTTGACTAATGGAGTTGAATTATTTAAGAATATAGTCGCGAATTTTACCACCACCATTTCGATTGTCTTTTGTTTGACACGGCTCGGTACGGCCCGGTGACTAGTGGCCAGCGAGCAACGTCGACTACCCATGTTGGTTTACCGCGCGTATTATCCAGTTGTTCCAACATTTTCTCTATATTTAGAAGTTCTGTTACTCGATTTTTTTATGTCTCGATGAATATTTCTCTTTCCAGTAGGAAACATATTCTCCATCTACATTTCAAGATGAAAATGAAAGTATGTAGGTCTACACACGCATAAGTAAAATTGAACGAATGTGACGAAATACCATCACTTTAATAAGCATTTTACACCAGTATTTTTCTTCCTTTGAAAATGTCCTCCATGAATCAACTCATTAGTGCTATCCCTACCTCTGCCAATCACTGTAAGCAGGCATCTGAACCGTAACGGTTTTGCATAATGAACATCACTGCGAGGACATAATGGCATGTCTTTAACATTATTCTTCTCAAACTTTGTTATGAAGTTCTAAAATCGTCGTCCTGAATAGCAAATAAATAGTCTCTGGACAACCTCGAGTACAATTTGTTGAAAGTTAAGCGGTAATATTTGTCATCAATAATAATTTATGGTATTGGAAATTATTTTCATACTTCCTATATCTCGAATTTTCGATAACTCGAAGCATTATCATTTTCCGGAATGTTTTCGATATATCAAAGTTCTACTGTATTCCATTTAACTTAAGGGGTTAGGTACAGTTTACAGCAGTACAATTTTGGAAATATTCAACATTTTTTCTCCATTACTATATCTTCTACAATAATGAAAATTATTGCGTAAAACACTGTCCTTCTGCTATACGAAAAACATATTTTTAGGGTTTAAAAATTATTATTATTATTATTATTATTATTATTATTATTTTTTTTTTTTTTCAAAAATCAGTTCACTGTGCAGTGATGAAGCGTTTCCCACATAAAAAACTATCCAACATTCTGTGATGAAATTTTTTGTGTGTATTTATGCATATCATATCTACAATATGGTGCAAAGTCACTTCTCTACCTTTGATAGATCATCTGATAAAAATTAAATTAATTTTTAAAATGGTCAAATATCAGTATTTTCTTCTAACACAAAATAAAACAAATATTATTTATTAAGGAATGTGGTTGAAAGAGTATGATATTGTAAACATGAGTTTCAGCAATAAACTAAAATATAGAGAACATGAAAAAGTTAACAAGTTTATGAGTTAAGAGGGAAACGCTTCATCACTGCACAGTAAACTCCCATTTTGAATTTTGAAAAAAAAAAAAAAAGTATAAACAATTTTTTTTTGAAATCGTAAAATATTTTTTTTCATATAGCAGAAGGACAGTGTTTTACACGTACCAATTTTCATTATTGTACGAGATAGAGTAATGGAGGGAAAAAATGTTGAATATTTCCAAAAATTTTACCTGTAAGCTGCACCTAACATCTTAAACTTAAAAGCTTTGAGCTACCAAACTTCTCAGTACACGTCGTCACTTTTACGTGTATGTGAACTCATTTCATATAATTATCCATAGCTTGCAAGTCAACATTATGCTTAAGATTGAGTTTTCGTTCTGCATGAAATATGATAATATTAGGGAAGCATTCCTTTCTGAAGATGCCACATTGAAAACGAATGTGCAGAGAAGAGAGAAAAGACGAATTCTGCGCTTGAATAACTGTAACCAGAGATTCGGTTGAAGGTCGATTACCTTTATCATTATCTGTAACTGCTGACAGTCTTCAGAAATTTTTTCAGATCAGAAATCACTCTCCCACTCTAATGTAGAAGAGTAATGTAACCTGTAAGTGCATCTTCTTTTTACACCTCAGGGAAATTATACACAATAATAATAATAATAATAATATTAATAATAATAATAATAATAATAATAATAATAATAATAACAAGAATATATGTATATGTTCCCAATAACAGGATAGCACAATGAGATACATGTTTGTAGTATTATTATTAGAGCCAGGAATTTTAGGTGCTAAAAATTAATAATAAATGAGCCGTTCAGAGCACAAGTGGTGTAAGTCAAAAATGGGTAATGAGGGTTAAAGTAAACATTCTGCAAAATACAGCGCAATGTAGCAGTTAATATTGAATTTATTTAAACTATTAGTAGTCAGTGGATAGCACGAAGGATGTATTAATTGCTACTTTGTGCTGTATTTTACAGAATATTTACTTTAAACCTCATTACCTAATTTTGACTTACACCACTTCTGCTCTGAACGGCTCAAATAGAGACCGGATCTTAAAGGGAATTCCTTTTTTTATTTCAACACGAAACATGAAATAATTAATTACGATGTTCAAAACTATCTTCCACCGTCCAAGTTATGTGGTTTTGACTTCCCTTCTTTTTCCTTTTTTAGTCCATATTAGTCTTATTTTGGTCCTTTTTTGACAGAATATCGCAAACATTTAGATAATGTTCCTATATTTTTTTTTTCCGATAGGCTTATACTTCCGGAGCAAGTGAAAATAAATAGCCTATCGTTCTTCTTCTGATTGCAGACATGAAAAACTAATAAAGTATGCTTGTTTAGAGTTCAGGATAAAAAGAAAATTTAATCTCTGGTTTCAGTTGATGTTGAGCGGTCATTTTCTGTTTATAAAGACATTCTGCATTTCAAAGAGGCAGAATCATATTGAAAAACATATTGAAATGTTGAATGTGATAAAAATACAACACTTTCCTTATGTTGTGAAGCGATAAATAGAAGCTTGTGTGTGCTATGTGTATCCATAAATGTGCTGAAGTGTGCTTTCAATTAAAACAGTACCCTTTTAAAGGAATAATATAGTCATTTTTGAAGTCTTTTTTTAACTATATCAAATACAACACTTTCCTTATATTGTGAAGCGATAAATAGAACCTTGTGTGTGCTATGTGTATCCATGAATATGCTGAAGTGTGTTTTCAATTAAAACAGTATCTTTTTGAAGGAATAATATAGTCATTTTTGAAGTTCTTTTTTGACTATATCAAATACAACACTTTCCTTATGTTGTGAAGAGATAATTGTACGATTGTGTGTGCCATGTATATCCATGAATGTGCTGAAGTGTGTTTTGGGGACTAATATAGTCCTTTTTCAAGTCCTTTTTTTGGTTATAACTTTCCCTTTTTTATCTTTCTCTGATGAAAAATTTTTCCTTTAAAATCCGGTCTCTAATAATGACACTGAATGTAGATGAATGGATGAGTTTTAAGCCCAGTTCACAAGAGTTCAATATGGAATGGTAGATAACAGAGTCACAAGGACTGGGTGACGGATCTCGTAAACCGTGCACTAATTTGTAAGTGATGGTTAAGAGGATTAAAGACCTTTAACGGTACCAAAAGGAAAATACTGAATGACAAGAATTACATCTCAAAGAAGTGGAAGCATGGCTTCTATATCTATAAACTATAGCGAGAACAATATTAACTCTTACCACCTAAAATTCCAGGCTCTAATTATTATATAGAAGTAGGCTACAGTTCTAGGGGAAAAAATGACCTCAGTCTTGATGGGAGTCCATCTGTATGTAGGCAACAAGTTTCGCACGACTGTCCGTAAGTAGCTATATACAGACGCTCTTGTTTACTCAACATGAGCAATGCGTTGTATGTGGAACTTACTAAAATAGGCGTGACATTTTTTTTTTCTGGAGCTGTACAGATATGAAATTAAAAAACGGACTGTGTGTTGGTAGCAGCCTTCCTCTATGGAGGCAACGAGCTCCGCAAGACTGTCCATAAGCAGCATACACTTAGGCGCTCTTGTTTACTTCACATGCTCGATGTGTTGTATCTGGAACAAATTAGGTGGCCCAAATTTTGTTTCTGAGCCTGTACATAAGTAAAATATAGGAACTGAATTATTGAAGTGAAATATAGTAAATATCTACTGTATTTAATAAATTTACCACTACTTAAGGAATTAATACAGTTTCTACATGTAAAGTATTCTTTTCTTACTGCAGAAAGTACAGTGATGCTGAAAAAATAAATTATGAGACTCGTAAAACTTCAAGTTTTCAGTGTCGTTAATAAACAAACGTGGTTTCGAGCATGCCTTCTATCTCCCTGTCTGTCTGTCCGTCCATCTCTATGTATACAGCTCATGCATTTTGTCAAGATACTCCCCCACTCTTCCTACAATGCTGCGCACGAGATCGGATGAGTCTGCTTACGAATGACGTATAGGAGAATGGGTTAGCCTTTGCCTGAACTCAATAGACACATGCCCGACCTTCCCTTCTACTCCTACACCCCCACAGGAACGTTGTTCCCCTACTGCGCATCGCGAGTGTCTTGACAAAATGCATGAGCTGTACAGCGATTTCTCCTAATCTTTTGGGCAGATTTTGTTCATACTCAGTATTTACGATTCAACTTATCCGAAAATGATACATATTGAAATGTAATGATTTTAATAAACATATTATGGGTCTTTATTTGAAATCAGAAAATCCTAACAGCGCTGCAGTCCAAGTTAAAGCCAACTCTTTTTCCGTGATCTGCGTATTATGTGAAAATAAACTGTCAAATGAGACGGATTACTTTGTATAGAAAAATATTTAGCTGAAAAGAATTATTAGTACTTCAGTTGTGAATTAATTTCGTCTCGCACCAGCAGCCACTACAACACTTAAAATAATACGATTAGTTACATTGGGTGGAGCATTAAAAAAATGTTTTACAGACTGAAAATAGAGAGGAGTAGAACTAATATACAGCATTTTAAGTAATATTCTTTTAAATGAATATTCTTTTAGGTAGAAAAATATTGCTGTAGAATTAATTAAAGGTTGTGATCAAAAAACGAGTTCAGTCCATTTTGTGAAAGGAGTGAGCAAGCATTTTAATCCTTCTGTGTAAGAAATGAGCGAGTTTTCAAGTGACATGCACAATAACACAAACTTTTAGACAAGAATATTGTCGTCGTTTTAGAAGAAAACATGCTTAAAATATTACGATAGAGGATTCAAACCTAATCATATGCGAGTATAACTGATGTATAAATAATAAAAATGGACAAATAGACTGAGCGAATTTTGGAATCATACTCTTCAATTATAGTGTACGTATAGGTATAAGAAATGTTCAAACATATACATTACATTATAGTCTATCTACTTAATCGTTCATTAAAAATTGTTAGATGTCTTAATTTTTGGATTGTAGAGAATGCACATCGTGTAAAGATCAACTAATTTGGGTAAACATTAAATTCTTTCATTTATGCAGGTTGAAATGTCATTAATTTCGGGGGGGTTATTCTTTGAGATTTTTCAAACAAAAAATTTAGATAAAATTTTGCTAGTTTTTGCTTTCTTTTCGAGATAATTACTAATTGCTTTACATGAAAAATTTCATATCATTTTTGGGAAAGCCATTGATTTTATTCCCAATATCCTCAGTCAATCATAATAGCCTACACTAAGAAGAAAGCAGTGTATTAAGATAAGAATTTCAGTTTTGTCCTTTATAGATGCAGAAATTTGATCCAAACAAATGTAACTTTCGTTCTGCAAATGAACTTCATAGTGTATGTTACATTTTTTTTAAAGTAGTACGTATTTAATTTCTGGCCGTTGTGTTCAGGTCATTATTATTATTATTATTATTATTATTATTATTATTATTATTATTATTATCATTATCACATGTCTGTATTGTGGGTAAGGATAATGTTAATGCTGTGTGACTTGTTCTGGTGAAGATATATGGAAATAGACCCAGGAAGTTATTAAATATAATTATTGAAAATAAAGAGATGAAGATAAATGAGGCTCCTTTATAAACATTTTTTGTTCCAAGTAATGTTTTGAATTCTGTATGTAAATTTGTTAATAATTTATTTCATAAAATATAATGTCCTATCATCACGGCATGGCGCGTCCTCAGCTTACGAATAGAGGAGACGGAATGAAAAAATTAAGCGCAGAATAAATATGGGAAATGCTTGTTATTATGCGATTCAGAAGCTTTTTTCATCTAATGTGTTGTCAGAAAAACTGAAAGTTAGAATTTATAAAACAGTTATGTTACCGGTTGTTCTGTATGGTTGTGAAACTTGGACTCTCACTTTGAGAGAGGAACAGAGATTAAAGATGTTTGAGAATAAGGTTCTTAGGAAAATATTTGTGACTAAGAGGGATGAAGTTACAGGAGAATGCAGAAAGTTACAGAACGCAAAACTGCATGCATTGTATTCTTCACCTGATATAATTAGGAACATAAAATCCAGATATTTGAGATAGGCAAGGCATATAGCACGTATGGGCGAATCCAGAAATGCATATAGAGTGTTAGTTGGGAGGCCGGAGGGAAAAAGATCTTTGGGGAGGCCGAGACATAGATGGGAGGATAATATTAAAATGGATTTGAGGGAGGTGGGAAATGATGATAGAGACTGTATTGATCTTGCACAGGATAGGGACCGATGTCAGGCTTATGTGAGGGCGGCAATGAACCTCCGGGTTCCTTAAAAGCCATAAGTTAGTATTATTATTATTATTATCTTCATCGTCATTATCATTATCATTACACATCAAACACATTACTCCTTCATCTACACAGTTGAGTAGCAAGGTATATGAGTCGCACGGGCGAACCACCTTTTGACCTTTACCTTTCCTGCTTGTCCAGAGCAAAATAAATTTCCAAGAATATCCAATAACGGTTTCTTTGTGCAGACTTACGTAAAGCTTACAAGAGTTGTGGGCTTAGCTGACTCACTAATGTCCACAATGAAACATACTCGGTCTTCTGTCGTACATCATCTTTCACTAGACATTGCTCCGTCAATGTTTCGGTTTTCTTTCTTATCGTCTTCATCTTTGAATAAATACGTAATTACGTTAGTTATGAATCTAGAAATGGAAACCACGAAAGTAATCATTTACTACAAACAGTTTCATATACCTGATTTTTAGAGGTTATTTTATAATGCTTTATCAACTGCCATGGTTATCTAGCGTCTGAATGAGATTAAGGTGATAATGTCAATGAAATGAGCCCAGGATCCAGCGCCGAAAGTTACCCAGCGAATAGGGATTATACAGTATACAGACGTGTGCAAATTATTAGACTCAGCACCACATTTTTTACATTTTCATAATATCATGAAAAATTACTGGCCACAAAATAATTCTGTGGTGTTCGGGTAAAGGGGTACAAGTCATTTTTTTGTCCAGGAGGAATTTTGTTCCCCAGATGAACACACAAGTTAAATTATAAAAGTGGGTGTGCAAAAATCAAAGAACACTAACAGTTGATGTGTTTTATTTGTGTAGAAAATTATTTGTAATAAGGGTTCCAAGTTTAATTTTCATTTATCTCCGAACTCATTTTTATGACTTACCTCCCTTTACCCAAACACCACAGAATTCTGTAGATTCTATGCGACTGGATCAGTACAAAAAGTTCTAGAAACCCGAATTTTTCCACAAATGAGGGACTGGTTCCCTGATGGTGAATGTGTCTTCATGCAGGATGGAGCACTCTGTCACAAAGCCAGATCAGTAACTAATTTTCTAGCTGAAAATAATCTAGACTTCCTTCCATGGCCAGGTAACAGCCCAGAACCAACTCCAATTGAAAATTTTTGGTCTATCGTAAAGAGAAAACTAAAAAAAAAATGACGATTACCACCAAGGTGGACCTCATAGAAGCACTTATCCAAATAAGGTATAGGGATGAAAACATAAAAAAACAATGTGAAAATCTCTTGAACAGCATGCCAAACCGCATAAAATTGATGATAAAGAACAAAGGGTTTTATACTAAATATTAATTGTTACAAACAGTGTATAATACATGAGTTTTGTAGTTTTGTAGAATAAATGTTACTTGAATCATATACAATATATTATTGTTTGAGTCTAATAATTTGCACACGTCTGTAGAATGGACACTGAGCGAATTTGCCTGTTTTATTTCTCTGTGCGCCGGCATTTAGTTCCACTTTCAAGCGCTAAGAGGTTAGTGTAATCGAGCACCCCCTAAGATAATAATTAAATATAAGAGTTGAGACACAGAATCCAAACATCGCCTACCTTATTGCGTTATCCATAACGCTTTGCTTCAAATAAATTCAAGTTAACAGCTTCTTCTTATTTCTTACCAGTGATAAACTAGTTGTAATAATTTTTTATGTTTTATATATAATAAATTATATTATAAAATAACATAATACATTATGAAATTATATATCAAATTCGTTTAATATTTGTATACAGTATATAGGCATGTCGTTTTACTTCTCATAGGAGTTTTGTTTTTACATTTTCAGCGCTATCAAATCATTAAATATTTTAATTTTTGATGGGGTCAACGTCTCAACTTTCATTATAAAGGAACTTTAGACTCTAGACATTACAGATAATGACAGATTTATTATTTCATTTGTCCAATTGATTTTATTTGAGTACATAATGTAAGTTACCTGTTGTATTACTCTGTGTCGACTGCTAACTGGTGTGATATCAGCGCCAACTCTAGGGAAAAAAACAGAATCTCACGCTCAAGCTGGTTTGAAGGTCATTGAAATCAGTCCTGTTACTTCAAAGGTACCGACGCGAAGTGTCCATACTTGTAATTCCCTATACGCTGAGTTACCCAGCATTTGTTTTCCTTACATGTGATACATCAGTAATTATGAGAGTTGCAGATACCGTAAGAGTACATAACAGTTGTGGTGTCTTCTACATATCTATCTTCCAAGTAATGTTCTCCAGTTACGATGCAATTCTGCTGGCGTTCGTAATAGTATTGATATTTTAATTATACTAAGGTTATTCAGCATCGAAATTCAACGTTGGCTAGAAATGGTCGAATAATTTTATTTGTACATAGAAATAGTGTTCTTTTATGTAGTGTAAATCTACAACATGGGGCACCTGGCTTTCCTTACTTCCCGGAGAAAGCCATGCTGAATATTTGTTCTTCAAAAATCAATCGCAGCCACTGGGGTACTTCAGTCGGCTAAGGTGCTTGCATGTCGATCCGGAGTTGCGATCGGGCGCGGGTTCCATTCTCACTTGGGTTGATTACCTGGTTGGGTTTTTTTTTCGAGTTTTTTCTCAACTGTAAGATAAATGTCAGGCAATTTATGGGGAATACTCGGCCTCATCTCGCCAAATATCACCTCGCTATTACCAATTCCAACGACGCTAAATAATCTTTTAGTTGATACATACATAAATGTTCTGCTCATTGGCAGGTCTTTGACTACAAACCCAGCAGTCTCTAATCTTTCCTATTTTCTGCCTTCTTCTTAGTCTCCGCATATGATCCACATATCTTAATGTCGTCTATCATCTGATATCTTCTTCTGCCCCGAACTCTTTTCCCGTTTACCATTCCTTCCAGTGCATCCTTCAGTAAGCAGTTTCTTCTCAACCACTGACCCAACCAACTCCTTTTTCTCTTTCTGATCAGTTTCAGCCTTATTCTTTCTTCAACCACTCTTTCCAACACAGCTTCATTTCTTATTCTGTCTGTCCACTTCACACGCTCCATTCTTCTCCATAACCACATTTCAAATGCTTCTATTCGTTTCTCTTCATGATACAGCATCGTTAAATAATCAAGATAAAAAATTCACCGCCGCGAACAGTATGGTGAATTCTAACGCTGGCATCCACTCAGAAACCTATTTTGGTCTTCCTCAAGGGTGATACTACATTTTGGGATAGAATGAGGGCGTAAGAATTGTATGAAGGTGGTTGTCGTGCTGTCATGTTGCCTCTCATGCTGTGTAACTACCCTATCGCAAAATATCAGTTACTTAGCTTTTGATTATTACATTTATAGTTTTATGATTATTAGTTATTATTCTTTTAATATCTATTTCATTTCATTAAGGCTATACTAGTGAAACAAAATAAACTGTACAATTTGAAACTTTACGTTAGTTTCAAGGAACTATAGTTTGTCATAACTTTACAAAACTCCCACCTTACTCCACTTCTGACCGCTCTCTGCCAGGAATAGAGGAATATCTCGACCACAACCGTCCCTTCCTGGTAGTTTACATGTTTCGAGGAAGCGAGTGCCATGAGTTTGGAGTTGAGTACAATCATGAAACCACAGAGGACGGTTCTAGAGTTGGTACAGTTGTGAAATACTTTCGGAGTCTATGAAATGACTTGTATTGCAGCTATCATAATTTCCTACTTCTAAAGCTATTATTTAACAAATGTTTCTGTCATTTAAGCATTGCAATGTGATCCATAAAGTTTTACTTACCTTATATATTAGGTTATTAAAATTCTGTAATGATAAATTTGGTTATTACTACTGTAACAAATCTCACGTAAGCCAACTTTGTTTACACACCCACGAGCGGAGAATAAACGATTGTTGAAAGATCAATATTATTAATTAGGAATGAGATGAGATAAATCACAGTCACTCATGCCACATACTGGCTTATTACATATCTCCTAAATTAAATTTTTAGTTATGTCAAATGAGGCCGGTAAATTTTGTCTAGTTTCCTCTCATTCAGAGGCAGAGATTTATATGCGGTAAACGTAAAACATAACTCAGCTTTCCTCTCCTTTCAAAGGATGTTTGTCGCCCTTAACTCTCTCTGCCCTGAATTTTTGCATTTCTCTTATAGTTTTCCTCAATTATGGGTGCACAAGCACATAGAGACGCCATTGAGAAACAAAAAAACAAAGCAATCCTGTTTCTAATAACAGCTGGCCAAGGAACTGACTGGTGCTGCATTCTATCGGTAAAGAACGAAACTACTTCTGAGGATACGAAATGGAATCATCAGGCAAATAATGAGTCAGAGATTACAAAAATGTTAGTGATTCCAAATGAATTCATTCGAGAGGAAAGAGTTAAAAATCTATCACCTTAGGCCAGGTTTGAATCCTCGAGTCCAAGCATTACACTCAAGCTATGACCGAACAGTTTATGGTTTACATTACGTTTGCGCGCAATACACATTGTGATACAGTGCACAGCAACTTCTTTTGGCCGCTAACTCACGAAATTATTCTATTGTTCGTAACTGGAAACCGCGGCATTGAAAGTTTTAAAAGAGACATTTCAAAATAGCCACTTTTGCTTGTGAGAGTACTTGAAGTGTCGAATTTAAGGACTATCAGAGTTCTGTACGCAGTGCCTGGCGAAAACATGTTTTAGCTGCCATTCTTTATTGTTTTACAGTTAGCAGCATCACTTCTGAATGAATTGTTGTTTACTCAACTGTGCGAAGACAGGTCTGAACCTCACAAGTGATACCAACAAAGCACCACTTATGAGGCAACTAGGCCAGGAGATAATGAGGTAGGGTGGCCAGTACCTTTCCCCTCCATTGCACATATCGCCAATTACCTACATATTACATTAGTCAAACTTCATGCTAGCTCCACACTCTCGCCGAGTCGACCCGAGGCTTTGCGAGCGCGAGAGTGTGGTCGGTGCACTCGCCTCGCCTAGACTCGCACTCGCCTGCGTTCCCCTCCGTGCCGGTTTTTTGTGTCCGAGTCGAAGGAAGTGAATGGTCAACCCGAGCGTCACCACGTGCAGTGCAGTGTTTGGCGAGTTGGTGTAGCTCTGGCCTTCTATGCCCAAGGTTGCGAGTTCGATCCCGGGCCAGGTCGATGGCATTTAAGTGTGCTTAAATGCGACAGGCTCATGTCAGTAGTTTTACTGGCATGTAAAAGAACTCCTGCGGGACAAAATTCCGGCACATCCGGCGACGCTGATATAACCTCTGCAGTTGCGAGCGTCGTTAATTAAAACATAGCGTTTATTTAATATATATTATTATTTATATAATATATATTATTTAATATATATTAATGACTTATTAAAAATTGACTTACAACAATACAATGGTGTTCACTATTCTTATGCAGATGACACAGTTTTACTTTTTGGTGGAAAAACCTGGTATGATGCATATAATAATTCAAATAATGGACTTAAATTAATAAAAAAATGGTTTGAGATAAATTACCTTTCTTTCAACGAAAATAAAACCATAATTATTCCATTCTCATTATCTGAAAAATGTAACAAACCTCCTGCATCTGTATCAAGTATTAAATTACATAACTCTGATTGTTGTCTTATACAGTGTAAATGTCCGATTATTAAAGAGTCATCTGAAGTTAAGTATTTAGGCATAATTTTCGATAATCATTTAAAATAGAAACAACAAATTAATTATCTTTGTGATAAATTACGTAAAATAGTATATTATTTTGTTTTATTGAGGAATTACTTGTCAATAAGTTTATTACGCACAATAAGTTATATTTAACTTTATTTAAATCGGTAATTATGTATGAAATTATAGGATGGGGTAGCTCATTTATATAGAATTTTAATCCACTTTATTTATTACAGAAGAAAATAATTAAAATATGTCTTCATAAACCTATTGATTTTCCATCTCAAAATTTATTTCTAGACTTTAATGTACTTAACGTAAGACAAATTTATTATATTGTATTAATACAATTCATACATAAAATCGAAATAATTTTGAATTGTATTCTCATAGTTATGAAACAAAAGGTATGAATTCTTTAAGATTGGTTGAACCAAAATGCAACACTGTTACAGTATTTAATCATAGTAGTAATTTAGGCCCAAGAATATATAACAAATTTATATTTAAATATCCTAATCTTGTCAATTCTAATAGTTCTAGTATTAAATTTAAAAAGTTATGTATGGATTTTATAAAAATTGAAAAATTGTAAATTTAAATTTATATACTATAATTGCACAGTAGACATAAGACAGATTGTATTGTATAATTATTAATTTCAATTCAGGAATCCGCCCCTGAGCACGTCTCTAGACCAGTTTTTCATACCGATTACGAAAATACTTTTTAATTTCTTCAACAAGTGCAGTTTTTACACTACAGTATATGATATGTCATTGAGGCAGGATGTATTGATACCCGTAAATCTAAGACCTAAAATAAGATGAAAATTTCATTTAATGATAATAATGAATATGCCTTCTGTGATTAAACGGCAGTTGACTTCCTCTTTTTACGGTTTCTGGAGCATCCCGGTACAACACCCAGCAGTAATCCGTCATCATGGAATGATTCCAGAAACCTTGGTAAAGTTGTTCCATTGGCCTTATATCCTGGTGGAAACGTTCCCCTTCCTCATCGCTTAAAGCGGCTACACACGACCCAATCTGCAGGGTCCGATTTGCAGGGACCCTGCCGATCGGGTGGTGTGTAGGCTTGCTGGGACAACAAACCTCGTGTTGGGTGGTTGGTTCGGGCAGCCACCCAATCTGCCGACTCCCCCACTCCAACACCCTGCAAGTTGGGTCGTGTGTAGCACGATCGGGCTGATTTCTTGTCAGTTGCAGCTTGCAGAAGTGGCGTTTATGAAGAACTGAGAGCAGTGACAATGAGTGCGACGTGAAATGATGGAAAAGGAGAAAGAAGTCTGGAGGGATATTTTTGAACTGTATAAAGAAATGCCTTGTTTATGGGACATTTCAAACGCAAATTATCTCAACAGAGATATGCGTAATCAGGCTTTAGAAATTCTTCTCGAAAAATACAAATTATGTAGTGCACAGCATGCCAACACAATAGGATCAACGTTATCAATATGCACACCTATGCTTTGTCGAAAATATGAGAAGAGTTTAAATGTTTTCTTATTTTTAAGAGGTTAGGTACAGCTTACAGCACTAAAATTTTGTAAATATTCAACTTTTTTTTCCTCCATTACTGTATCTTGTACAATAATGAAAATTAATATGTATAAAACACTGTCCTTCTGCTTACTTACTTACTGGCTTTTAAGGAACCCGGAGGTTTATTGCCGCCCTCAATTAAGCCCGCCATTGGTCCCTATCCTGAGCAAGATTAATCCAGTCTCTATCATCAAATCCCACCTCCCTCAAATCCATTTTTATATTATCTTCCCATCTACGTCTCGGCCTCCCCAAAGGCCATTTTCTCTCCTGCCTCCCAACTAACGCTATATATGCATTTCTGGATTCGCCCATACGTGCTACATGCCCTGCCCATCTCAAACGTCTGGATTTTATGTTCCTAATTATGTCAGGTGAAGAATACAATGCGTGCAATTGTGTAACTTTCTCCATTCTCCTGTAACTTCATCCCGCTTAGCCCCAAATATTATCCTGAACACTTTATTCTCAAACACCCTTAACCTATGTTCCTCTCTCAAAGTAAGAGTCCACGTTTCACAATCATAAAGAACAACTGGTAATATAACTGTTTTATAAATTCTAACTTTCAGATTTTTGACAGCAGACTGGATGATAAAAGCTTCTCAACCAAATAATAACAGGCATTTCCCATATTTATTCTGTGTTTAATTTCCTCCCGAGTATCATTTATATTTGTTACTTTTGCTCCCAGGTATTTGAATTTTTCCACCTCTTCAAAAGATAAATTTCCAATTTTTATATTTCCATTTCGTACAATATTCTCGTCACGGGACATAATCATATACTTTGTCTTTTCGGGATTTACTTCCAAACCTATCTCTTTACTTGCGTCAAGTAAAATTTCCGTGTTTTCCATAATCGTTTGTGGATTTTCTTGTAATAAATTCACGTCATCCGCATAGACAACTGTCCTTCTGCTATATGAAGAAAATATTTTTACGGTAAAAAATTATTTACTTTTTTTTTTTTTTTTTTCAAAATTCAGTTCACTGTGCAGTGATAATGCGTTTCCCATATAACTAAAAAAACTATCCAACATTCTGTGATGAAATTTTTTGTGTGTATTTATACATGTCATATCTACAATATGATGCAAAATCACTTCTCTACCGTTGATAGATTGTCTCATAAAAAGTAAATTCATTTTAACAAGTGGTTAAACATCAGTATTTTCTATTACACAAAATAAAAAAAAAATTTTTATTAAGGACTGTAGTTGAAAGAGCATGATATTGTAAACATGAGTTTCAGCAATAAAATAAAAAAAGAGAGAACGTTAAAAGTTAACAAATTTTTTAAGTTATGAGGGAAACGCTTCATCACTGCACAGTGAACTGCCAACATTTTGAATCTTGAAAACATATGTGTGTGTATATATATATATATATATATATATATATATATATGCCTAAATATTTTTAATCGGAATTTTTTTTTTTTCATATAGTACCTGTTTATCGTTCTGTAACAACAAACTCAATGCAATTCCAATTGTTTGAAACTTGGAAAGTGAACGAGCCATGATATATCTTTTCACAACGGAGCGGATCAGCCTACTGCAGGTTGGGTCGTGTGGAGAGCAGAACCAATTCGTCCGACCCAACCGCCCTGCAAATCGGACCCTACAGATTGGGTCGTGTGTAGCCGCTTTTACTTTACCAAGGTTTTCTGGGATGAACTTTTAATGACATATGATACCCAAGTTCCTTGTATGAGTGTAGAAGTTTGCGGATACCATTCTTGAAATCAGGAGCTTTCTTCATGCCTAAGAAATTGCTGCAAACTCATTTGAAATTTTCCCAAGCTGTTTGTTCTTTGTCTCTCAGAATAGTAAATAAGGCTTCATCTTTAAGGATTTATCGGATTTGAGGTCCAACAAAGATCCTTCCTTTAATTTTGCTTCGCTAAGTCGAGTAAATTTATCTCTCATATATTGAAATCCTTGTGACTCTGTCTTCGCCATTGTCTTTACTATGCACTTAATCAATCCCAATTTTAATGTAGAGGAGGAAGAAATACATTCTTGAGATTCACTAGGGGTTGGAACTTAACAGAATGACCTAGTTCATACATCTTCCTTAGTTCCCACTCATTTTTAATATAATACTGATCTGTATTGCGGCTATCCCAAAGGCATAAGAAACAACAAAACTTTGTGGTCAATTTGCATGCCCATCAACATGTTAAAAACCTTGAGATCTCCACAGATATTCCACAGATAACGATTGTAACAAAGTGTCTCGAGTAGGAGTTTCATGTTATCAGAGACTCTTTTGAGATGCAAAGAATGGGCAATTGAAATGGAAGGTTACAAATTACCATTATGGAGAAGTAGACTACAGCCTTCAGACTTCGCTGTGAAGAGTCAATGAATAGTCTCCAATCTGATGGTATATAATCTTCATGCAGTTCTGTGAATAGGGCATTAATGTTATGGCAATAAATCGTTGGACCATCAACCACAAAAAAAAAAATTGATTTAAGTTCTGATTCCTTATACGGAAATGGCAAACTCTGACATCATCCTTCAACATGTCTCTTTTCTTCAGTCCAGAAGCAAGAAGTTCTGCTTTGTACTTTGGTAAAGAAAGATCTCTAATTAAATCATTCAGTTCCTGCTGATTAAAAGGTTTCAGCTCTGAATTTTTCCCTGGGAGATATTTACCATCATGATCATCGTCTAAATTCTAACTTTGATCAAGTATGGAACCATCATCACATTCTAACTCTTAGAGTGCTAAAGAGAATGAAAATAGTAGAGATGTCGTCATTGCCTTTGTCTTTTCTGTTGTATCAATTTAATATAATCACAGTCTAGTATATACAGTCACGAAGCTTGAGTTGAATTGTTGAGGGTAGGTACTAGGAACAATAGACTGTGCCGGTACTATTTCGCATTGTCTGTGATGAGGCGATAGTAGCGATCCTAGTAGTTAGCAACTATCTACGGGTGCATATTCCTTACGTATTGAGCTTCGTGACTGTATATACTAGATAAGATATAATCAAGTAGTGATGAGCAGAAAATCACCAACTTGTGATTTTATCACGGTGGTCGAAAAATCACGATCACACCTGTGATTTAACAGCCCTTTAAACAGTCATCACAGTTCGGGGCTAAACTGCTAACCAGCTAAGAGACAGTTCAGGTTCTTTACTCACTGCGTGCGTTGCGCTGCGCGCTGCTGTGCTTATGCTATCTAGTGACAAAATTGGGAACAACTACGCCTGCGAACTGTGAGCAGTGAGCTCTATACTGAGCTCAATGACTGTGAGCGCTCGATTCAATGTAGCCACCTCAATAGATTTCCGGCTAATCCTGGCAGATTTGAATTTCTTATAGCCAGAAAATAAACTATTGTCAGCCGACAGCCGAAAATACGGCAGGATTTTACGTTGCTTAATTGACTCCATTGTTTTAAGCAGTGAAGTGTCTACACTATTCAACTACTAAAAGTACAATAATAACAAAATTTTATCAAACATGACAATGATTTAAAATATAACAATGTTTCATTAATCTTCTGAGTGATGTGTGAATCACTAATTTTCCGTTTACCTATATAATATTTCACTCAGGATTAGTGTACAAGATCAAATGGACAACCATTGCATTCGGTACCCAGATGACAAATGTTCAGTTTGTCTATAACATTAAATGAATGAATGAATGAATAAACAAATAAATACTGACTTTCAAACCTGTAAGCTGTTTCCAAAATCATGAAACGCCTATATTTACAACTCAGTATTTTGCTTACACTTGACTTCTATGAAGTACAAACAGATAACCTCAACATTTATCGCCTTCTCCTAAATGTGCGAACTATCAAGAGCATTGAAACATCGCAGTGAGACGCTCTGATGTTCAGTGTTCATCTCAAACAAGTTCGCAGTTCAATCACTGTTTATCACTCTTTCACTGTCTAAGATCACCGTGATCATAAATGAGCAATCACAGGTCGAACAGAGATCACAAAACAGCAGTTTATCTCATCGCTATAATCAAGTAGCCTACACGGCAAACTAGCTGCGGATTTTATGACAATTAAACAATATAAAAATTTTTAAGAATTATGCACATAAAGCATTCTGTCTATCTTCTAGTTATTTATACCATTTTCACATAATCTAAAGCTAACAATAATGATATACATTGCCTTTATCATTTTCTTTTCTGTTGTATCAATTTAATATAAGCAAGTAACACGGCAAACTAGCTGCAGATGTTATGAGAACTAAACAATATAACAAATTTTTAAGAATTACGCACATAAAGATTCTATCTGCTTAAAAAGATAGAATTTTCTGAAGTTATTTATACTATTTTCACATGGATGACGATTTATCATCTCCCCTAATTATCTAAAAAATTGTACGTGCTAGAAAAAATTAATTGAAGGTTTGAAATCCGCATATTACTAATTTTTTCTTGATGAATTTTCTTTGTAGATCAGTGTAATTTACCTTCAAGACTTCATTAATAGCTGCGCACACTTCAGGTTATTTTTTTAGATAATTTGACTCGAAACTTTAAACAAAAAATGTAGACTCTTGTAGTAGCTGTCACCAGAAGCCAAAAATCTCAAAGTTATGCCGAGCCGCATTTTGCCTGGTATCGCTTCTCTCAGCTGAGTGTCTTTTTTCGATATTGTGCATAGTAAATGTTCGAAGTCAGTTAGTGACATACGACAGTTCACAAATTAGCTCGTTAATCTCTTCCCTTACTATATATTTTACCAGTTTTGTGGAAAAAAAAAAAGTATATTTTTTATTTTCGTATAGAAGTCATTTAATATTGCAGAATCACTGTACATCAATAATTTTCTTACATACCTAAAAAATCACTATGAAATAGACATACTTTCATGCCTGAATTATCCCGAATTATCTCGTGCACCTTGATTCCAGCTCTGGTAATTGTCCCACTTTGATTTTCTCCTGAACTATTTACCAACTTATGTTGTTTTTATGGATTAATTTATGAGGTACAATACCAGTGCTGTTATCAAGGCGTTAAATGTTACTCGTCGTGTGATAGACTCGAAAGCAGGGTATTACGCACAGTGGCACATTGCATTCCGGACAGTAGTATCTGCTCCTGTGTCAAATTTGATTGTATTTTGAGTCTCTCGCAATACTACACAAGAAACATTGTCTGTTTGGTTGTTCTTCTTCAGAGTTCGTGGAATAACTTGTGGAGAATGTCTACCTGTAAGCCGAAGTGGGTTGGGCGATTTTCCTGGCCATCCTGCCTTGAGTGATAGGACATTCGGGGTGTATTTTTCGAAAATCTTACGAATTACCACCATTCGATAGTCCAAGGGTGTCTTCCTGCCTTCAGATATCGTATACAAAACCTAGGAATTCCACAGGGCCAACTCGAGAAGATGAAAGAAGATCTTTTTATAATATCGCTTTCCACTATTTCGCGGGACAGGATAAGCTGCCAAGTGCTGGTCTACCTTGTCGACTCCTCCCATTGAGTTGTTATAGTCAACCACCATTTTCGGCTTCAAATCAACCCCTTGATGACGACCATCTCAGCACTGTGTATTGTGCTAAGAAGCACCACATCTTTCTTATCCTTCAACATGAGGGTAATGTTCTTGCCCCTCTGAAAGGGAAGACTGCAGTTTCATTCTTCTTCAGCTTTGTTCTCTTCATTCCTGGTGACATCTCTTTCCTACTCATTCTCACAGCCTCGTAAGTGTCTGTAGTGTGTGAAATGCATTTTGGATAACTGGGGTGATGTGTAAAATTGTCAGTTGTAAGACAATAATCCCAGCCAAGTAAAGACTTTATGAGTGTCATGACTACTTGGCTAGACATTGGAATATCCTTGTAGTCGTTATCAAGAATGGTTCCTTTTCCAGTGTAAATTATACTGGAGTAAACGTACCCGCTCTTAGATTCACAGAGCATATATGCCTTTATCCCAAACCTGGCTCGTTTTAGTGATATATATTGTACCCACTTTAGTTGCCCCTTATAAATCAACAGGCTCTCTTCGATGGTGACATCTCTGTCGGGAGTGTATTGGTCTTCAAGATTCCGAAAAATAGGTCAGACTTCATTCAATTTCAGATTTGGGTGGGTTTTCGGGTCGTAGTCCTCATTGTTGGTGAAGTGCAGGAATTTTTCAATTCGACAAATCTCCTATAAGAGAGCGTTTTGGGAAGAATGGTGTAGCAGTCATTGAATATTTTTACCGATACATCTGTTCTTAAGGTTTGTGAATAATGTTCTGCAGTATCACTATGCCCAAAAGTATATGCATTTCAGAGTCTGTAATAGGCTGTCACGAATTATTTTCAGCATTCTGTGAACACTTATTAGCATGCCGACTCGTCTCCTCGAATATAATGTTGATGAGGTCATTATTAAAGAATAATTTAAAAAATTGAAATTATCGTTATCAGAAACAATGTTAAAATTTCAGGGAATGGGGATCTTGGAGGTGCAGAAGAAATGGTGCCAGATGTCTTCTATTCAAACCACTGTTAAAAAGACGCGACATCAACTGATCTGAATCTGTATGTTGGTCTATAACTTCATCTTCTGATACCGATGTTTCATTTCCTAATCTTCTACAGGAATATATTCCTCATCAAAAGTTTCGGAATCACTAACTTCATCTTTACACAAAACAGTACAAAAAAACACTAAACGCAAACAGAAACTGCCAAAACTAACTAGCATCTACTCACTACTGTGTGTGAATGCTATATGAGCATAGAATTCCACTCGCAAGGATGAAGTACAAAAAACATCACCAGATATAGCAACATCACTAATTTCTCTAGCCATCTAGTGAGGAAAAGGTTAATGAAAGAATAAAAACGTATATATTCGGGATATAACCCTTAGCAGCGAAAATGGGACTCAAACGAGTTAACACGGGTTAATAAATTTTGACACAAGTTACCAACCCGAGTTAACTCGGGTTAATCAGGGAAGTGGTTAAACATATTTTATACCGTTCTCTTGCAATAGAAATTAATATTTAGTTTGAATGGCTTTAATTATCATGGCAAAACAAATGAATAGTCATATTTTTATTAATCATTTATAGGTTTGTTCGCACAGCAAGTTTGTGATGGTTTGAGAACTGTTTGCAAACTGTCCCAACATCACCTAATGCGCATGATCGGTTTGAAAACCAACTTCAAACCATCCTGATTTGAGCTGTACGAACGCATTTCCAAACTGGTTGAAACCACTACCGTCTAGAAACCTATTTGAACTTACGACAGCAGAATCAATTAATTTAAATATTGTGATACTTCAAATTGTTGAGAGAGATTCTCTGCTACATGGCGGGTTACACGGAAATAATAAATTCGCTGTTATTGTACCTAGGGATAATATGTTGAAAATAAGTTTCATTTTAGGGCCTGTCTCTTTCCTGTCTCAATGGCAAAACTATCTTGATGCACATGCGTCATCTCTGATTTGAGATCAGTTTGACATGCTGTACGAACGCGTGACTATTAGTCAGAAATAGTTTGAGTCTGAAGTTTGCGCTGTGCGAACAGTAAAATCCATGTGCGCATGACCGGAACTGTTCAAATCAGTTTGGAATTGCTGTGCGAACAAACCTTATTAACTCCTTTTAAGATATTGTGATAACATTTGAATCAATATATTGCGTAATAATAAAATCGTTAACACGTTGAGAAGGTTCATAAACAAGTTACATTGTAATTAAGTGATAGAAATAATGTAATATAGTCAAACTCACCTCGTTCGATTTTTGTGTATAGTTCCGACTCTTTTTGGTGTGGTATGTTACCATATACAGTAGTTGTAATAACTAAGAGCATAAAGAGCTGATGCAGCGGCAATTTCGGTAGCTTCCATCGTGTACACGTCACAACAACTGAACGCCTCGTCTCGTATCGTGAGTTTGGCGAGAGTGTGGAGAGGTACATCGGTCCCAACAGCGACATTCGTGTTCGCCGAGTGGCAATCGGATAGACTCGGCGAGATTTATATGAAACACAACATTATTATGTCATCATCATGTAATAGGACTAGGTTTCTTTGACACAAAAGTCCACCGTGTTCTGGAACTTGGCATTTCCAGCGTTTTGAAACTACATACAGATTCCATCAACAGGGCAGATAGGTAAGACCTACATTGTTGGCCTCCGTACGTCTGAATACTGCGTGTGACTGAGTATACAGACCGGACAGTTTAATAGTCCCGAAGCATTGCTTGGCCTGTCGGCGGCCCGATCCCCATGCAATCTCTGGCATTCCTGACCATGAAATCGCGGCGCTCTTCCCGTCTGCAGTCAGCCGTGATATTTCATTGCGGTTTTGTTTTGTAGTTGTGAGTGAGATTTAATTTGAGTAGGACAGTTTTGTTTTGCAGTTGTAGTGAGATTTAATTTGAGGAAGACAGTTTTGTTTTGCAGTTGTGAGTGAGATTTAATTTGAGTAGAACAGTTTTGTTTTGCAGTCATGAATGAGATTTTCGATTTGAGTAGGACAGTTTTGTTGTGCAGTTGTGAGTGAGATTTAATTTGAGTAGGACAGTTTTGTTGTGCAGTTGTGAGTGAGATTTAATTTGAGTAGAACAGTTTTGTTGTGCAGTTGTGAGTGAGATTTGATTTGAGTAGAACAGTTTTGTTGTGTAGTTGTGAGTGAGATTTAATTTAAGTAGAACAGTTTTGTTTTGCAGTCGTGAGTAAGATTTAATTTGAATAGGACAGTTTTGTTGTGCAGTTGTGAGTGAGATTTAATTTGAGTAGGACAGTTTTGTTTTGAAGTCGTGAGTGAGATTTAATTTAAGTAGGACAGTTTTGTTGTGTAGTTGTGAGTGAGATTTAATTTGAGTAGAACAGTATTGTTTTGCAGTCGTGAGTAAGATTTAATTTGAGTAGGACAGTTTTGTTTTGCAGTCGTGAGTGAGATTTAATTTAAGTAGGATAGTTTTGTTGTGTAGTTGTGAGTGAGATTTAATTTGAGTAGGACAGTTTTGTTTTGCAGTCGTGAGTAAGATTTAATTTGAATAGGACAGTTTTGTTTTGCAGTCGTGAGTGAGATTTAATTTAAGTAAGACAGTTTTGTTGTACAGTTGTGAGTGAGATTTAATTTGAGTAGGACAGTTTTGTTTTGAAGTCGTGAGTGAGATTTAATTTAAGTAGGACAGTTGTGTTGTGTAGTTGCGAGTGAGATTTAATTTTAGTAGAACAGTTTTGTTTTGCAGTCGTAAGTAAGATTTAATTTGAGTAGGACAGTTTTGTTTTGAAGTCGTGAGAGGGATTTAATTTAAGTAGGACAGTTTTGTTGTGTAGTTGTGAGTGAGATTTAATTTGAGTAGGACAGTTTTGTTTTGCAGTCGTGAGTAAGATTTAATTTGAATAGGACAGTTTTGTTTTGCAGTCGTGAGTAAGATTTAATTTGAGTAGGACAGTTTTGTTTTGCAGTCGTGAGTGAGATTTAATTTAAGTAAGACAGTTTTGTTGTGCAGTTGTGAGTGAGATTTAATTTGAGTAGGACAGTTTTGTTTTGAAGTCGTGAGTGAGATTTAATTTAAGTAGGACAGTTGTGTTGTGTAGTTGTGAGTGAGATTTAATTTTAGTAGAACAGTTTTGTTTTGCAGTCGTAAGTAAGATTTAATTTGAGTACGACAGTTTTGTTGTGCAGTTGTGAGTGAGATTTAATTTGAGTAGGACAGTTTTGTTTTGCAGTTGTGAGTGAGATTTAATTTAAGTAGAACAGTTTTGTTGTGCAGTTGTGAGTGAGATTTGATTTGAGTAGAACAGTTTTGTTGTGCAGTTGTGAGTGAGATTTAATTTGAGTAGAACAGTTTTGTTTTGCAGTTGTGAATAAGATTTAATTTGAGTAGGACAGTTTTGTTTTGCAGTCGTGAGTGAGATTTAATTTAAGTAGGACAGTTTTGTTGTGCAGTTGTGAGTGAGATTTAATTTGAGTAGGACAGTTTTGTTTTGAAGTCGTGAGTGAGATTTAATTTAAGTAGGACAGTTTTATTGTGTAGTTGTGAGTGAGATTTAATTTGAGTAGAACAGTATTGTTTTGCAGTCGTGAGTAAGATTTAATTTGAGTAGGACAGTTTTGTTTTGCAGTCGTGAGTGAGATTTAATTTAAGTAGGACAGTTTTGTTGTGCAGTTGTGAGTGAGATTTAATTTGAGTAGGACAGTTTTGTTTTGAAGTCGTGAGAGGGATTTAGTTTAAGTAGGACAGTTTTGTTGTGTCGTTGTGAGTGAGATTTAATTTAAGTAGAACAGTTTTGTTTTGCAGTCGTGAGTAAGATTTAATTTGAGTAGGACAGTTTTGTTTTGCAGTCGTGAGTAAGATTTAATTTGAGTAGGACAGTTTTGTTTTGCAGTCGTGAGTGAGATTTAATTTAAGTAGGACAGTTTTGTTGTGCAGTTGTGAGTGAGATTTAATTTGAGTAGGACAGTTTTGTTTTGAAGTCGTGAGTGAGATTTAATTTAAGTAGGACAGTTGTGTTGTGTAGTTGTGAGTGAGATTTAATTTTAGTAGAACAGTTTTGTTTTGCAGTCGTAAGTAAGATTTAATTTGAGTAGGACAGTTTTGTTTTGCAGTCGTGAGTGAGATTTAATTTGAGTAGGACAGTTTTGTTTTGCAGGTGTGAGTGAAATTTCATTAGAAAATACAGTACAGTAGTGTTCCGCAATAGTGAGCTATTCACTTCGCCATCGTATATTCATCTTAAAGACCTACTTAATGTACAGAAAGTTCTGTGGCAGAACAAGATAAGCACTTAAACGTAAATTTTCTAGCAGCACATAACTTCGTTTTCCTATCCGGTCTTTCACAGAACCTGTTTTATTAAACTTATCGACTAACTTTAATATTGTATTTCGTGTTGGAACTGGGTTCCCAGGAAATTTACGTCTAAATACTTGAATTGTTCTGTCACACAACTTTCTGCACTTGATGTAATATACAGTAGTGGCAAAAAACCGAACCGACCCTTGTAGCTGATTTCAGAGCCTTGTTCACTCCAGAGCACGATAGACTGGCAACTAAGACTTTCGTGGTTAGAATCCTGCCTGGAAGCAAACTTTTTTTTGTTCCTTATTCAAATTTATTCCCAATACCCTTCGATGGCTGGTAAAATTCATATTCTGGGAATAATAAGTTAATCGAGTAGTAAAATATCCCTGCAATCGAAAAGTATTGGGAATAAATATCAATAAGAAACAAAAAAAACGTTTCCTTCCCAGGCAGGATTCGAACCACGAAAGTCTTAGTTACCAGTATTAAGTTCTCTGGAGTGAACAAGGCTCTGAAATCAGCTACAAGCGTCGTCCCGGGTTTTTTTGCCACTACTGTGCATCTTCAAGATGAATATACGACGATGCAGTGAATATGTTGCCATTTCACATTACTTTATTTTCTAATGAATTCTCACTCAGGACTGCACAGCACAACACTATACCAGTGACTGCGATGAAATCTCGTTCACGACTGACTGCAGAAGTGAAGAGCGCCGCGCTTTCATTGAGGGTAATGCCAACGATTGCATGAGGCTCGAGCCGACTAACCGAGCAATGTTTCGGGACATTTATAAACTGCCCGCAATATACTTCGCTATTGCTTATATAAGAAAACTAATCGATGCAGTCAAAAGACACTGAAAACACACCAACATTTATTGTAATATATAAATATATATCAAATAATTAATTTATTTTGTATTAATAAAACTATTTAATGACATTGTTTATAAGAATAGAGAAGAAAAATCCAATCATTTAGTCTAAAAAAATAATTAGTTATTATGACCTCTGTAGTGTACCAATGTCTGCTTCTTTTCAGTGTCTACTTGATTCCAGTAATTGGTTTTTTTATATAGAACAGACTTGGCTAAAATAAGCTAGTGTTCTTCGCGATATTCTTTCAATACGATGACGTAAACGTAATACAATCCCTTATACTGCGGGCAGTACCAATGTACTTCGGCGAATGTCCCGTGTTTGAGCATTCTGATCCAAAAATAAAAATTTTTATCTCTTGGAGTAACCAGAAATAATGAGTCCTCTCTGGTCTTACCTTTCTACCCTGAAGATGTAAGCTATGATGTAGTTCCGAAACGTTAGAAATGTCATATTTCAGCACAAGGTGGAGAACGCAAAATTCTGATCTGGTAAATTTGTGATGTTTGGAGACTGAAGTTTGATTAATTGATTTTATAGAGGTATGTGTAACTACGTTTTTCAGACAGCCTGTCTCTATGGGCAACAAATAATAATTACTCTTGTTGTCTAGAAGATCCCTCCAGCATCAGTTTTAATCTTGACAGAAATATTGAAGATAATTACATATTATCTTAATGCAATTCAAGCGCACTTTGAACATGCGTATGTGAGATCTGTCCGGAAAGTTTACAGCTATTTTGAATATCTCAAGAGCCAGTCGCACGGCCTTGATATGACTTGGCAGCCAGAGAAAGAGGGCCTTACTGCGCATGTGTGAACAGTGACTCCCGTGGGACTGCTCAGTCGACAGCGAGACGCTGTTGAATGAGCTAGTGTATGTGACCTTCATGTTCACAACGACAGCGAGATTAGAGAACATCCATTAATTTTGCTTCCTCCTTGAACATTCGTCCGTGGAAACTATTCAAACGGCTTTCGGAGATGAACCAATGAATAAAGTTGGGATAAAATTGTGGTGCAGGAACTTGAAAAATGGGGAGAACACGTTGAAAGCGGTCCACGTTCTGGTAGACCTTCATCAAGCAGAACACCGGAAAATGTTGAACGCATTCTGGCTGCAACCCGCGGAAATCTGTGTTTAACGTAGCATCTGTGTTTAACGTAGGAGAATTATAAGAAAATCGAGAGATTCCAAGGATATTTTAGTACAGAATCTTAACGGGAAACATGTGGCAACAAAATTCGTTCCGTGACTCCTGTCAATAAATCAGAAGAACTTTCGTGCTGAAACTGCATGGAACTCGGATGAAACCGCTAATAATGACTCAGATTCCCTCAAAATTCTCAAAACTACTTTGGGCTTTTCCAAAAACTGAAATCGTCCTTGACTGGGAGAACGTTACGGACCACGGACGAGATTAAGGAGAATGCGACGAGAAGCTGAATGCGTCGATTCCGAAAGAAGATTTTGCAGACTCTTCTTAAAAGTAGAAGGAAGATTGGGGTTACAGTGTGATGTCCTGAGAGAAGAACTTTGAAGTATACTATGGTACTATTGGCTATTGTACTTTTCAATATTAAATTCCTCGATACTTTCTGGACAGACTTCGTGTCCAAATATTTTGGTTGCACTACAAACACAAGCGTTTTAGATATAACCAAGTATTTTTACCTGAGAATTATAAAAAATATTTTGTTTCAGAGCAAAGTAGTTAACTTCTTGGTATTACTGTGGACACCACGCGTACCTGGGTACACCATGTTGATTTTGTTTGTAAAAAATTGTCAAGAGTAATATTTCTTCTGGGAAATTTGAAAATGTATGTTCCGAAGAATTACATTAGAGTTGTCTATTTTTCTTATTTTCATAGTATACTTTTTACGGACTACTTTTATGGGGTAATAGTACTCATATTAATAAGGTTTTTATGTTACAAAAAAAGCAATTAGAATTGTAACAAATTCATCAATGAAGACACAAGCAGACCGTTATTTGTGAATGAAAAAATGATGACTGTAACATCACTCTATATTTATCAAGCCCTAAATTTTGTCAAAGATAATTCACAAATGTTGACACATAGGAATGCTGTTCATGTATACAACACCAGAAACCGTGACCTTTTTGGTATACCTAAGTGTAGGCTAACCAAAACAATGAATAACTATTTTATTATGTCTTTAAAAATTACAAATAAATTTCCGACACATGTTTTAAATCTGGAAAGGAAGTTTTTTAACACATTTGTCTCTCTTTGGTTGATCAACAAACCCTTTTATGATATTAAAGAGTTTTTTAAAGTTAATGTTGTTGAGTGTTTCTGATACAATTTTATTGTTTTTTTATGTCTTTGTTGTTTATTTTACTTGCGTTATTTCATATTTGACTTTGTTAATTGCACAAATTTGTGTTCACTGACTGTACGATACTCAATATAATAACGATTTTTTCATATAATAATAGACCTGCGTTTTCTATTTATTACGCATAGAGCAGTAGAATATACTTTCATCGTGACAACAGTGAAGTGAGTAAATTCACTGTGTCGACATCTCAACTTACTTGCAGGGCCAGAGATGCTAGTCACAGACTGTACTACGTATATTTTGATTTTCTCTGAATATTTAAGTTCTTAAACTTTCTGAATTATAGCTTACCACGAAGTGGTGTGTGTAAATTATTTTGGGGCAAATCGCATTTCCTTTTCAGTGCTTCAGTAATGCTGAGATGGAGAGGAAATTAAACAGGAATGGACACAGACTGGAATTCTTTGAGGATCACGAAGAACGTGTCCTCGTGCAGGGATTCGTGTGCAGTTCACCCCACCTATGGCAATTGTTAACTCCAAACACAGGTTGCAGAAAGATATGCAGGAAAATTTTCGCAAGATGAATTCATAACTTGAAGGCTTTAGAAATGGAAAACCAGTATATTAGCATTTTAATATAAAGAACACAATATAACATACATAAAAGTCTTTAGTCATGACTTGACGGCATTCCAGTCAATCAAAAACCGCGTGTTGGGAGGTGAAAGGCAATTATTTTAGTCTCGAATATATTTTATCTTGAATGTCATTTATGAGAGAAAATAATGGAAGATAAATTATTATTGAGAGGGAGAAGGACGATAGCATTCAAGAATCAAGCTCAAAGAGGAAAGTACGCGATCTTGTAATAATCACAGCGATTTTTAAATATAAAATACTATAAATATTTTAACTAGCATGTCTTCATTTTAAATATCTTCTCATCTTTGCATATGAAACGAGAGGAGCTTTAGATTTCAAATTCCTATGAGTCAGAGTAGAATGTAAAACAGGGTATTTGACCAGTTTTTCTGGGAATACCTGCGTTTCACTTGTCACGATAAAAGGTCTACTACTACTTCATCACCCCCCTCGCCAGTGCAAAGAGTAACGGAAATTCTCTTATCTTTCTATGAGACGAGTTTTACACATTTGTAGCGTTTTGCACAAAAAGGCAAATGTGAAGATTAAGAGTGTCCTATGACATTCTAACTTTATGGGCCTGGAGAATAAGTTAAACAGCCTCGAAAAAGTTCAATTTGTAACCTTCGGTATATCTTAACCGAACTCTCTAACATACGGGATGATTCACGAGGAAACGTAAAAAATGTAGTATACGATATCTTAGGCCATTTTGAGTGAAAAAGTTCATATGAACATAGGTCCGTTTTCGAACGATGGTGGAGCTATATGCATTTTTTGGATCAAATGTATCACTCCAATGTGAATCAGACGTTACCCTACGCTGTTGACGTGAGATGTGAGGCAAGGTCACGGATCGCAATGAATGACCTAATATTGGAATCTGCATTGTGAGCGACGTGGGTAAGTTCATTCGCCTCACAAACCGGATGATGGGGCATTACAAATGTCCAATCGCCTGCCCTTATCTGATGTAATGACACAGATCCCGCGCATAACGCAAATACACTATTGCTTATCAGTTCACAGCAATTCAGTCAGCTACTTACAGTACAGTAGTTATACAGGTACAGTTATCGGAAGTGTTAAGTTGTGTTTTTTAAGTTGCCTTATAAATTTTCGACTGCAGAATACGCCGATATTGTGTATGTTTATGGTTTGTGCTATGGAAGTTCCTTGTGTACCGTCGCTGAATATGAACGACGCTTTCCGAACAGAAGGGTACCATATCGAAGAGTATTTACTGTCTATGGGGTTGGATGAAAGACTTGTTATGCCAAAGGAAAGTGAAAACGAAAGAGGCGCTAATCGACCGTATTTTGGATGCTGCACGCCGCATAAAGAACAGCCACGTGCAACTCTCCCGATCGATGAGCGCGATTCACGCCCGAGCGCAACAATGCATTGAAGCAAGAAGGTACCTTTGAAAATGTGCGAAAACATCGACCCCAGAGATCTAGAATATTAGGTATGTACGCATACGTGAATATAAACTTTAAATTTGTCCTTTATCTGTCTCTAAATGCGACTTAGTACAATGGAATCCCAAACGTTTTTGTGAAATCAAAGAGCCATATCTCCGTAACCGTTCGAAAACGGACCCATATTCATATTAACTTTTTGACTCAGAATAAATTCAGAATTCGCATCCCAAATGTTTTACCTTTCCTCGTGAATCACCCTGTATATGAATATTATAGTGTGTCCACGATTTCCTTAAGAATATGGACTTCTTACGTGAAGGAGGACAAGTTAAACAGTTTCGGAACACTTCAGCTTGTGATCTTCACTGTTTCTTAACCTAACTTCCCAGCATAATGAAGATTAAGAGTGTCCCATGACCGAACCAGACTAGCCCGCACAATGGAAGTTGGCCAAAAAGAAAATTCACCCAAAAAATTCGCCCAAGTATATTGATGCAGGATTATTCGGCCAAAGTGATTATACCCTAAGATTTTCATTCTCACCCTCACTCACGGATAATTCACCTATTGCGATAAAGTTTAGTTCATTCCATAGTAAATACATTTGTAGCAATTCGTTTCCGTGGTAACATTTGTATTCCGAAATATTCAATTAGTTTATATGAATATTTTGAAGTTTTTTCTTAACAATTCAAAATTCGTTTCAGTGTTGATACGTTTATTACAAAATTCTTAAGTTTAAATGAATATTTGAAAGAATAAATTTTCACTTATGGGATCATTTCGAAGTAGCTAGATCGAATAAAACTCGCACGAATAACAACACAGAAGCGTGGCATAACCGATTCCAGAACATTGTTTTTAAGAAACATCCCACTATATACAAACTCATACAATCCGATGTTGACACAATGATCCAGGAGTTGGATCTAGGACGAAGAGTAAAATATCCACAAAAATGAAAATATAAAAGCCTGAATATAAGGCTGCAAAATATTCCACAAAGGTATGATGAATTCAAAGGCGAAGGATGTGTCTTTGGATATTTGCGTGTTTATGGTTACAACATTCAAATCTGAAGAAATCCATCCAAGACTCAGTTTCTGCAATAAAATAGGCCTAAAGTTTTTCAGGAGATATGTAAACCATTCAAAACTTCGTTCCACCAACATTATTGCATTATCAGCTAAAACAATTTATATATGTGAATTTTCTTTGTTCTAATTTCCTCATGGGGCAATTTATTTGGGTGCATTCTCCGGTGCGTAAATCATTCATAGATAAAATTTCATTTGGGTGAATATTCTTTGTGTGAAGTAGCACCGAACCTCCCATGACATCCTTAAGAATATCGGCTTCTTACGTGAATAAGGATAAGTTAAACAATTTTGGAAATGTTCAGTTTGTAATCATTGATGTTTCTTAACCGAACTCTCTCTTTTATTCCACTTTCTGATTCGCCTTCGCTGGCCATTGGCTGCTGGAAATACTCAGTTCGTCTGTCTATCTGGTGTTCTTCTATGGACTATGTCTGGGTTCCAACCTGTCAGTCTATAGATCAATGTGTTTAACTCTTGTCCTACAACATGTCGTTTTATTTTCCATTTAAGGTCGATGGGCGATCACTATGCTTTTGACTCCCATCCTTTTCCTCATCTCCTCGTTCCATTGGTTTTCACTCTAGGTAGGACCTGTGTCCAAATCCCGACGATTCAAAGTGGAAGATCTCTTTATTCGCTGTACTAACTTACACATTGTGTAAATCCTCTTGTGATATCAACTGTTATTTATACTTCGGATATTCATATTTAAAAGACTGTATTTTCCTTCTGTAGAAAGAGGTTCTTGGTCTATTATTTTGATGCATTTTGCATATTCTCCATAGAGTTATGCACCCAATCTACAGAGAATGATAGATTTGTTTAATCTTTTTTTTACATTCTCAGAAGCGAAGGAGCATTTCTGAAGATATTTACACCTGTCTCCATCCATTTTAGGATACTGAAGCGGAATGTATGACGAAGATTCTCGTGTGTTATCTCGTTTTGCGTATATGACATTGCCATGATTTGTAATGTTTGATTACATTAACAGTAGGCCTACCTCCTGTGAACAAAACTGTCGACATTCACGCATCAGTTTTCACTTTTTAACAGTTGCCACTTCTGTTCAGGGTCATTTGACTATGGGAGCAGATACATTTCTTCCCAATGCTGTCAGACCTTGAATTTGATTGGTTCTTTACTACATGAGCATCACGTCATGGAAAAGAATGTAATTTCATTGATATACTTTTCCGTGCCTTTAAAAATTCTAGAATAGTCCAACATTAATTATTATTTTAAACTCACTGATTACAATCTTTCTATTGTCTGAAATTCCTGTCAGCGTTGTTACATAAATTAACAAAACATGGGTTGGCTTTTATAACCTTAAATTACAGTGTAAATTGTAATATACATGTACACAGAATTGAGTTTATTTAAACCAAATAATATATTATGGAAATACATTTTAACGTAACCTTCCAATCAAGAGCGAAAGAATGCATTGTATCCATTGATATTATCAGTTCACTCTTCAAATGAGTTATAGAAACTGAAAAGCAATGTCTATTGTACTTTTATCCATATTGAAAACGTGATACTTCAAAATACAGTGTGTGATGTTATTCCGATCCATCAAAGGCAAGAAACCGAAGTAAGTTTGCCTATGTAGGCCTATTTGTTGCCTAAGTTGCGCGAAGTGTCCCCTTGTGTAATAATTTAGCACAATTGAGGAGCAAACTTTCAAAACCTGACATGTCGACTTTCAGAAAATACTACGAAATGTGCGTCTGTAATAAACGAAGATTTTTCTATGCTAAAATTTTACATCAATCCATAGCAAAAAAAAAAAAAAATCTTTAATATTTCACCACAGAAAATATTTTGTTCATTGCAGAGATGTAAGTTTTCGGCATATGAAGTGCATTTTCTGAAAATGGACATGTAAAGTTTTGAAAGTCTACTCCTCATTCATTCATTCATTCATTCATTCAGTGTTCTGCCCAAGGTCAGATCTTTCACTGCAAACCCAGCTTTCTTCAATCTTTCCTATTTTGTACCTTCCTCTTTGTCTCCTCATATGATCAATGAAACTTACTGCTGTCTATCATCTGAGACCTTCTACTCCAAATCTTCTCCCGTTCACCATTCCTTCCAGTACTTCCTTCAGTAAGCAGTTTCTTCTCAGTCAGTGAACCAACTAATTCTTTTTCCTCTTCCTGATCAGTAGAGGGCGGATTTTTACATATTTGCATGTCTTATTCCTTGAAGGTTAAAGATGTGCATGCATGAGAGGAATGTGTTTCATGCTATGGGGAATAAACGGAGAAGTTTTATAGTGCATATAAATGCATATTCAGGGGGTTAGTACATATTTCTCAAATATTTGCATGTGGATGCACATATTACGATTTTTACCCGAGGATCGTTACTAATGAATAACTTCTCAAACCTTCATTTAAATAATAATTCTTCATTGTCTGAAACCCTCTACTCCAACGCAACAACAATCGTTCGTGACTGTTGAAATTTTAAAATTGTTCCATAAGTTTTAAAATTGTTCCATAAATGTGAGAATAACATTTAATAAAACTGAAAACACAAGTTTAAGTTTCAAGACAATTCATTATTTTTACACCCAAACGTTTTTTTTTTTTTGGTATGAAACAGTCCATTGTGACAATGCCCCACGTGGCTCAGGTATGATAGCATCAATTATAAATCTTAACAAGTCAGTAACCAAAACTGATGCCGCAAGGCGAAGCACCAAAAACGTGGTTCCAACAATGGACAGTTTATTGGTGGTCGGAACTCGCCTTTTAACTTAGGCCTATATGTTTCTTTCTCTATAATTAAAATTCTTGCCAGTTTCTTGATAACTGTCATTTTGTAAGTGTGAGTGAACAGACATAGGTCTAATGCCGAAGGAAAAAATGATCAAAACATCCATATTTGCTTAAACAGTGGATTGAGGAGAATCCTACATTATCAACGGATGGGCAAATTGTCCTCTGCTAAATCTGTGACAAAAATTTGAGTTAATTTTATTATAAATCTTATTTATATTATAAATTATAGTATCAATATAACTCTGCAGTAAATATTTTTGTTATATTAATTATAATAAGTTTAATTTTTTTTTTTTGCCAGAAAATTTGGAGAAATATTTAGTTGTGTATTGTAACAAAGGTCAAATGATGATGAAATGATTGGTGAATGATATTTGATATAATCAATATAATGATTAATTTCATGAGTACATGACTAATGGGAATTATGTAAGTAGGCCTAATTATAATTTAATTATCAAATAAATTCAATGAAAAAATAACATAATTTCATTTTTATCATTAGTTCATCATAGTCATTACTTGAATAAATTTGAGAAAATTGTGAATTTCATTGAAAATCAACACTTTTTTTTCGTGCATTTTTCTCAATTTTTAGGTAATTTTCCAACAGCTTTTACTGCATAAATGCATGCATATATTTACTAGTTTTAGTGCATATAAATCCGCCCTCTACTGATCAGTTCCAGCATCATTCTTTCTTCACTCACTCTTTCCAACACAGCTTCATTTCTTATTACAGTCATAAATAGTATATATATATGTCATACAAACACAAGATGGTGTCACGAACACTTTCTGTAAGTAAAGTACAATTTGCGCACATATGCTAGACTGCAATATTTTTCAGTGAAAAATAAATATAATAGCAACAAAAATTCAATAATAATAATAATAATAATAATAATAATAATAATAATAATAATAATAATAATAATAGTAATAATAATAATAATAATAATGACAATAATAATGACAATAAGAATATTAGTAGTAGTAGTAATAATAATAATAATAATAATAATAAAACTAATAATAATAATATATGGTAAAGGTTAGTAAATTGTGATACGAGTAATATTGTGATAGTTCTTTTTGAGAATTTATTACAATTTTACTGAGCGAGAGAAGAACCGGTTTTGTGCAGAAACTTGTCCACGAACATTCCCTTAATACGTTTACACAAAAAACCAATCTTCCTCTCGCTTAGTAAAATTGTAATAAATTCCCAAAAAGAACTATCAAAATATTACCAACCTTTACCCTACGAACAAAATAAATTATGAGAGTACCATAAAGGGATATGAAGTTAAAAATATCATAGATAAAAGTCTGGATAAAAGACGACAAAGAAGACCCCATTTGAATCAAAGTAGTTATAGTAGAAGGTTTAGGCCTACACGTTACCAAAAACTTTCATAAATAGAGCAATCTGGCATAATATGAGATTTTAAGCTTCCACGGTGATTGTGTTCAGAAGAATGTTAAAATATACTGTCACTGACTCGTTAAATGTAACACACGGTGATAAATCGTGAAGTCTTCTTCAGAATCCGGCGTAATATTGTTCATCGGGAAAAATCCGCAGTAGACTATACATTAACAAATTAAGTTGTGTTTAGGAACGTACATTCCCATACGTTAAATGGCACCTCCATGACTATTAAGTTCTCAAGTTTTAAGAAAAGACTAAATTTTATGAAGTTCCGAACATAATATTCAAGTTAGCATAAATTGTAACCTTGGAACGACATTTTAACTGCGATTTCGACACTGAAATGTATCATTTCTTTTGCTGAAAGCTGAGGATCCCGCTAGATCGAACTGTTACTCGATCTCTCTCTCAGGAGACCTTGACAGCTGTCGGTACGTGTGTGCAGCCTGAACACCCACCATACATACTAGCAAACAAGATTATGTGCAGTGCTTCTGACATATGTATATGAGTAAAACTGCAGGCATTGTTTTAAATATATTATTATTATTATTATTATTATTATTATTATCATCATCATCATTACATCATTATCTTCATCATCATCATTATCTTCTTCTTTTTCTTCTTCTTCATTGTAGTTTAGGCGTTTCAGAATGTTCCATCTCCAAAATTCATCCCGCATTTTTTCCCTGGATTGTTTCAGGATCTACTTCTTTCGGAAATTTAATTAATAGATATGCTTATGCCCCTACAGAAGAGAAAGACAACCTTATAAAGGATATCTTGTATGAGGAATTGGAAAACATTGAAATAGTAAATAATTATTCAAAATACCTTAGAATCATGATCATTAGAAATTAAAAAGAATAAATCTAACAATCTACAATACAGCATAAAGAGAACGCAATATAAAAGGCAATGAATCTAACGTTGGATAAGTCTTTAGGTATTGTTATTATATTTAAAACTTGCCGTTTTGTTTAAAATGAGACACAGTATGAAACAGGCATTGCTTGTTATCAACCAGAAAACGGCCAATGGCGTAGCATATTCGCGTTTACTTGCTGGTCCGGAGTTTCGATCGGATATGGTTTTGGTTTGATACCAGCTTGGGCTGATTACCTGATTAGGGGCTTTTCTGGGATTTCATACAAATATAAAAGGAATACCAGGTAGTCATATGGTGAATCCTTGGCCTCATACCAAATACCATCTTGCTATCATCAATTAAAATCTAGTAATTGACAAATTGTCGTTAAAACATCGGTATTTTATTGTACACAGTACATGTCGCCAATGTCAATAAAATACTTGATAGTGAAATAGTATATCCGCATCAACAAAGACAATTGCATAGAAACGTTTTAGCAAAAATATTAATGTTTAATATAATAAATGTCCGTTTCTTTGAAAGTATCAGTAGTTAATTAAGTGTAATTACGCTTTATTCTATAATTATAACATATATAGCAATAACTTACATAGCTGACCTTTGCAGTATTGTTTTCGAAATAAATGACTAATCACTCCTGACTTGTGTTACACTTATTTTCATTTATGTTTTCTTGATATTTCAAATAAGAAAAATAAATTTTAAGCAGGGAATATAATTAAAATTCATTCGTTTAATCACGGAAATGTTAGTCGATCATCGTTCATTTTGTTTAGTCTGAATCACAGCCGCTGCTTTAACACAGCTTTAGAATTACTTTTAACCGCGATAACTTGATTAGTCTATCATCATTCATTCTGTCATATGTTGGAGCCACAACCGCGGTTTCAAACTTCGGCTTTACTGCTGAGTTGGAATTGCTTTTAACAATAGCAATTTGGTTAATCGATCATCATGCCTGTTCTCAGTATGTTGGAATAGCATTAGAATTGCTCTTAAATCTTGACAGCTTGTTTAGTCTGTCATTGTACACCCTTATCGCTATCTTCTAGTGTGAATTTGTTCAAGTGTCGTTTGGGTTAACACGAGATTCACACGGGGAAAAAGTAAGCATGGAGGTCCGAGGATGAAATGAAGTCATAGCAGTGACGTATCTGTATGTCACGAAACGACATATTCCCTACGAAGTCTCTACGGTTTAACCTCTTCCCTTACTATACATTTTACCAGTTTTGTGAAAAAAAGTGTCATATTTTTTTATTTTCGTAAAGAGGTCATTTAATATTGCAGAATCACTGTACATCACTAATTTTCTTACATACCTAAAAAATCACTATGAAATAGACATACATTCATACCTGAATTATTATCCCGAGTTATCTCGTGCATCTTGATTCCAGCTCTGGTAGTTGTCCCACTTTGATTTTCTCCTGAACTATTTACCAACTTATGTTTCTTTTATGGATTAATTTATGAGGTACAATACCAGTGCTGTTATCAAGGCGTTAAATGTTGCTTGTCGTGTGATAGACTCGAAAGCAGGGTATTACGCACAGTTGCACATTGCATTCCGGACAGTAGTATCTGCTCTCCTATATGAGAGCGTTTTGGGAAGAATGGTGAAGCAGTCATTGAATATTTGAATATTTGTACCAGTAGCTACATCTGTTCTTCAGGTTTGTGAATAATGTTCTGCAGTATCACTATGCCCAAAAGTACACGTACTTCAGAGTCTGTAGTAGGCCGCCACGAAATAATTTTCAGCATTCTGTGAACACTTATTAGCATGCCGACTCGTCTCCTCGAATATAATGTTGATGAGGTCATTATTAAAGAATAATTTTAAAAATTGAAATTATCGTTATCAGAAACAATGTTAAAATTTCAGGGAATGGGGACTTCTGTCTTCTATTGAAACCACTGTCGAAAAGACGCAACATCAACTGATCTGAATTTGTTTGTTGGTCTATAACTTCGTCTTCTGATACCGATGTTTCATTTCCTAATCTTCTACAGGAATATATTCCTGATCAAAAGTTTCGGAATCACTAACTTGATCCATCTTTACACAAAACAGCACAAAAAACACTAAACACAAACAGAAACCGCCAAACTAACTAGCATCTACTCACTAATGTGTGTGAATACTATATGAGCATAGAATTCCACTCGCAAGGAAGAAGTACAAAAAACACCACGAGATATAGCAATATCACTAACTTCTGTAGCCATCTAGTGAGGAATAGGTTAATGAAAGAATGGAAACGTATATATTCAGGATATAATCTTAGCAGCGAAAATGGGACTCAAACGAGTTAACTCGGGTTAATAAATTTTGACACAAGTTAGCAACCCGAGTTAACTCGGGTTAATCAGGGAAGTAGTTAACAGCGAAAATGGGACTCAAACGAGTTCTTTCTTCTCGTTATAAAGACCAGGCTTCGAATCTCTCTATGTAAAACGCACGCCTCTAAACGCACTGCACACGATGATTACCGAGCTATTCCGAAATGGGACTAAGTCTCTGAACAGCGATCAATTCCCGTGTCAAACGGAGTACATAAGTATTATCAGTATGTTGGCATCGCAACCGTGGCTTCAATGCAGAGTTAGAATTGATTTTTGTTGTTTAGTCAACTGTCCGAAGACAGTTTTGAACCTCGTGACACCAATAAGGCATCACTCATGAGGCAGTTAAGTCAGGAGATAATGGAGTAGGGTGGTCAGTTCGTTTGCCTCTTCATTGCATACATCGCTGAATAGTAACATACTTCATTAATCAGACTTAAAATATATACAAACAATTATTGTTATTTCTCTGACGTATCGGCAAGTGAGATAAGCTATACTGTCTGAGAATCTGATAATATGCAAATTTGGCTTTCAGGTAAAGCTACCTGTGAAGCTGACTTTGAATAATTTCAAGGGAAAAATTGTTCCAAGGCCGAGTATCGATCCTAGGACCCTTCGCTTAGCGCACGAATGCTCTAGCGACTGAGATACCCAGGAACTACTCCCGACACCGTCCCAATTTTTTCTTTTAAATCGACACAACTCAAGTGGGCTGACAAGGCGCCAGTAACCAAATTTTGAGTGCACACAAACTCTGTGTGACTTGAATTGTGGTTTTCTGTTAATGTATCTACAGTGACGTATATATTAGGCAAATCTGGCTTTCAGGTAAAGCTCTCTGTGAAGCAGACTTCAATAATTTCAAGAGAAAAATTGTTCCGGTGCCTGGTATCGATCCCGGGGCCCTTTGCTTAGCGCACGAATGCTCTACTGACTGAGCTACCCAGGAACTACACCCGACACAGTCCCAATTTGTACCTTTATATGATTATTATTATTCAAAGCTGATAATAGTTGTACATATCAACCAAACCTCACTCAGAGGTAAATTGTTCTTTAATCATGACAATATGTTTAGACTATCATTGTTCATGTTATCAATATGTTGGAATCACAAGCGCGACTTCAAAGCAGAGTTAGAACTGCTCTTTAGCAATGGCGATTTGGGAAGTCGATAATCGTTCATCCTGTCAATATGTTGGAAACAATTTGACGGATATGCCTGTGTATTTTCTGTCATGCGCAATATTTTTTAATTTTATTTGTATATAGGTTTATTTTGATGTCCTAAATGTGTGAATCCTAGGAGCTCTGTTAATAAGCATATTTGAAATGTGTCCAGCTGTTGACGTTCTTCATTATTTAAACCTAAAATTTAACGTCAGTATTTCAGTGTTTCTTTTAAAAAAAAAAATATATATATATAATTTGTTTTCAATATTGTACTACTTGTTAACAATTGTTTATTTTAAAAATAATTCTAATGATTATATTACTTATTTTAATTTCACGTTGCCATTCAATTTTTTGTTCTAAAAATTCTTTGTAAATATTATATGAAAACTAGAGATGAACAAAACTAACTGCCGCTCTCGCTCGCTGTGTTCGCTGCATTTGTCTTTGGAATCTCGTCTCGTCACTCCCGCGCGCCTCGAGTCTCGCTCATCACTCCCGAAACAGCACCCGGTCGGTGTGCAAAGACTTCGGAACCCCGAACAACATACATCATTGAAACAAACAACATTATAAACGTTTAAATGAGGCAAAAAGACAAAACGGAACAGTATCTTAGTTATCAAAATATTCCGGTTCTACCATATGATATTGCTTGTGATTATATAAATAGAAAAAAAAATTCTCAAATAAATTTGCATTTTATAAGAGATACAAAACATAACGTTAATATATTTTACTTGAGATTACACACTTCATCCCAAACATATGAAAAGAAAATTCCCAGCCTTTCAACAAGAACCGAATAATTAAACAAAGAGTGGGGAACTGACCATTATACACCGAAAGGCAGAGATGAAGCTTCAAATAGGACACTCGACTGTTCATACGCATATAACAGTTGCCAAAGTAGATAAAAGTTCAGTCAGGTACAAACAACTGTGGCGATTCAAGGCTTCTTGACGTTCGGGACTTCGGGAGTGATCAATTTCGACGTCTCGTAACACTCACAAGCAGTCTCCACGCCAACGACGCGACGTACACGACACTGTCGTGCGAGTCCTCGGCCTTGCGGGCGCCGTCAGTCCTGCCCTCTCGATCGTTGTTCATCTGCAATGAAAACTAATACCGGTACTTTTTCGATTATTTGTACTTTAATTTCAAGCTTGATTTTAAGTGAACTTATAGTATTTCCTTCCATTTTGTTTATATAGGCCTACTATATCTTCGGTCCAGGGTCACCAGGTCGTAGTCCTCACGTCATAGTAATTTTACGTCCTTAACTTTAATAAATTTGTAGCTCTTTGCATGGAACCATACTGAACACCCCTTTATTTCAAGACGCGCAAGTTGTATATCATTCATACATGCATAAGTATACAAACTTTAACTAATAATAATAATAATAATAATAATAATAATAATAATAATAATAATAATAATAATAATAATAATAATTCATGTACAGTAATCCATCCTTTTTTCGGTTGTAATTTAAAACCTTTGATTTTCTTTTACTGGTTTCTGATTCAAAAATTGAGTAAAATGACATTTTGTCGTACCAGTATTAGATAAACTATAGCTAAGCTCTAATCATTATTTAATTTTAAGTGTAGGGTTATTCAAAAGTAAGTAATGTTTCGAAATAAATATAACATTATTTTTTAAATTAACGGGTACACAAAATGGTAACATATTTTTATGTATCGAAGAATGGGATTTGTTCATTTAACACACTCATTTGCTTTGGTTAACATGGTAACGGATATAGTTAACGGACATCATTATTTTGAGATGCTGCAGAATTCTATTATATCAAATTTACGAAATTGTGATATCGAGAACATAATTTTCATGTAAGATGGTGCAACTCCCCATAGTTATACATCAGTTAAGCGACTGTTACGTAACACGTTTGGTGATCGCATAATAAACAGACACAATGTCTGTCTAAAATCTGGCCAGCGCGTTCCCCTGATATCAATCCATCAGATTTTTGGCTGTGGGGTTATTTAAAAGACCGAGTTTTTTTAACTAATCCTACGACTACCGACAAACTAAAATGAATCAGGAATTTGCAAAAAGGGCCAAGTCCGAAAAAGTAAATTTTTTGTGTGGGTCTGGATGTATGACAGCCCAAACATGTTCATACACAATTTAAATGTGTAGCTACATTCTATAGGACTTGGTTCCTTTTAATGCTGACATCCGAGAAGAGTGTATGGAGAGCCAAAAAATATGGACTTGGTCCCTTTTGCAAATTCCTAATTCAAATATACATTTCGCAACAAATTGAAGATATTCCACCAGATCTATTAGTAAATGCTGTTCACAACATAGAAGAAAGATTGTTGCTTGTTGAAGAACAAAATATTCAACATTTAAACTAAATCCAATAAACTTCATATCTTTATTAGTATAAGGCTGTTCTTGTTTTGTGTATATCTTAATTCTTAAAAAGGTTATGGCGACGTGAAAAAGTAACTTAATTTTCAATAACACTATAAAAATACTAGAAACACCATTGCATTCCTTATTTAATTTCAATAATGTTTCGTTGTTCCAGTTTAACACTTAAGTACTCGCGAACTATTTTGTGACAATAGTACTCGCGTGAGGTTCAAAGTGACCCCGAAGCAAATATACGGATTAAAATATAAAATTCATAGTTCCACGTAAACTTTCTAGCCCATATGGGTCGTTACTTGTTAAAATGTTCTTAAGTAATAATTTGCATGTATATACACCACAAAAGTAACACTGTAATACTTGTGGACTGATTTGTAATATTAGTAGTCGCGTGGAGGGTTAGAGTCATCCCCAATTAAAAACATGAACTACAATATGAAATATCCTGGCTCTTTGTAAATCTTCTAGCTCATATGCATCATTACTTGCCATAATCTTCTAGAGTACGAGATTTCACATATAGAATCACAAAAACAACACTATACTACTTGTGGACTAATTTATGATATTAGATAGATAGATAGATAGATAGATAGATAGATAGATAGATAGATAGATAGATAGATAGATAGATAGATAGATAGATAGATAGATAGATAGATAGATAGATAGGTAGGTAGGTAGGTAGGTAGGTAGGTAGGTAGGTAGGTAGGTAGGTAGGTAGGTAGGTAGGTAGGTAGGTAGGTAGGTAGGTAGGTAGGTAGGTAGGTAGGTAGGTAGGCAGACAGATTTATTCGTTCCGTAATATTCTTACATTTGCTTTATAGCATAGAATAAAAAACATGTCCAATTCTTGCAATACATTTAAAATGCAAATATGAAATATGTACAGAATTAATACCTTAATAACAATAATATTTTATACAATGTAATATGTTTACCATTTAATAGTATTATAATATTTACACAACACTGTGAAATGTCAAGAATTCATCTACAGAATAGAAAGTGTGAGATATTAAGTAATTTTTTTGTTTTACCTTAAATAATGCAGGGTTTTGGCTATGATTCTTAATGTCCTCAGGAAGACTATTGAACATTTTTATCGCCATGTAACGTACTCCCCTTTGAAAGCACGATAAATTTGATGATGGCGTATGAAAATCATTCCTTCTGCGGGTATTTATACTATGTATGGCTGAGTTCGTTGGAAATTTTTCTTTATTACATGAGGGAAAATTTATTGTAAGTATATGTATTGATTTGTTAAGGTTAGAATCTCTAATTTTTTTTAAAATAATCTACATGATTCTCTAGCCTTTGCTCCAACTATTATTCTAATGGCTCTTTTTTGTAGTAAGAATATATTTTTACTATCTGCAGAATTTCCCCAAAATATTATTCCGTAGGACATAATGGAATGAAAATAGGAAAAATATATTGTATTTAAGATATTGCTGTTTAGAAATTGTTGTAACGACCTAATTTCGAAGCATGCTGAGCTGAGTTTGGGGGTTATTTCTTTGATATGATTTTTCCAATTTATTGTATTATTAATATGCAAACCAAGAAATTTGGCAGTCGCGTGGGGGTCAACAGAACCCCCAGACTAGAAAATTTAAATTAACGCAACAAATGACAGTGATAAACTGGAAGTTATCATTTAGTCGTATTGCCGACACCCTTTCAGGAAGGAACTGTTAAGCTGGACAATGTAGGCAACAGCATAAAAATAATACAAACCAACATATAACACTGGGGGTCAACATGACCCTCACCCGACTACAGACCGATTATTTAGTCCTGACAGCCCAGCGACGCGAAAGAGGGGAAGTCATAGGAGTAGTGGGAAGAATTCCGGAGTAGAGATAAGGGCGAGCGGTCGGTAAAGGCAAACGAGTGAATAAACCAAACACCCCTTGGCGTAACTAAATGGACTCGCCTGTCCCACGCGCACATCTCCGGCGACTGTCAGGACTAAATAATCGTACTGTACTTAAATGTTAAATATATTTTGTAGCCAACAGATCTGAAAGGAAATAAAGTGACATGTGAACGTTGTTTATTAAAATATTTTTAATTACTGATTTCTTCTAAGTTTTGTCATTACGGACGTACCACATACGAGTAATTGAATTTTTATAAAATGCAATAGAACTAAGTTTCCCAATTCGGCCATTTTATCCCGGTAATATCTGTCCCCTCTAGTTCCCAGGGATGATATTGTCTCATTTAAATATGAAATTCTGCTAGAGAGGGATGGTATTTGGCGAGATGAGATCAAGGATTCGTCATGAGTTTACCTGACATTGACCTTATACTTGAGAAAAATTCGGAAAAAATCCTACCATGTAATGAGCCCAAGAGCGATTTGAACTCACGTGTGGGCCCAGTCCCGGTTCAGTAGACAAACGTGCTACCAACAAAGTTATAACCTACACCGGTGGAGTAGAATATGTTGTAAAGGACTTTTAAAGTGAACTTTCTTCGTTATACCACTATTTTATCTAAAAACAAGTCTACAACAATACGCTATCCTTGTGTACAATAGTTTCATAAAGACTTACCATGAGTTTTCCACATGAAACTCACGCTGCCAAACTATAGTTGTGTTTGCTATGCAATTAGCTTGCTCTTTAATTCTACAACAACAATGGCGTATACTGAACGGATTTGTGACTTGCACATATATGATTAACGCCAGCATCGCATGAGGAATATTTCATACTTGTTACATATGCAGTTTATGCACTCCTCTTGATGGTGTCCCGCCCAAGGTTTGCATAGAGGTGGCAAAATTAAACAAGATTGATTTGCATTGCATTAATCAATTTTGATATCCACATCTTCCGTAGGCCTAGTAAACAGGCACCATAGGGGCATGCTTAAGTCAAGGTTTGGTCAAATCTTTTACACCTTTTACAACTCTTAAAAATCTCATTTTTAATTATTTTATCATCCTTGCCTACAGTTTATATTTCTCAACCATATATTAACACAGTTAATGATATAAGTTAATAAAATGTTAATGCAACGAAAATCAACAAAATACCGAAACAAAATGATCAATTTCGTACATTACATCCCAGATTGACGAAAGAACAGGACGAGGTCGATTGTGAAGTAGGAAGAGTAGTTGCATATAAAGACAGAAGAGACATAGAGGCTAGTTCGGTGATGATGATGATGATGATGATGATGATGATGACGACGATGATGATTATGATGATGATGATGATGACGATGACGACGACGATTATTATGGTCAAAGATAATGATGTTCTTTATTTTAAATTCCCAATTTAAAACAAGATAGTCATTGTCATTATAGCCAGAATAAGTATGAAAAAACAAATATCAAGTCCTATATGAGGTCTATATTCAGGGCCGGGTATTTATGGAGATCGCGAAAGTTACAACGTAACAGAAATACAACAAATTTTTGCTAATCTTTACGAATTAAGTGATTCTGATTAATAATATGCGGATAAATCAATCGCGACAAATCGGGAAATAGAGTTCTAATAGCGAAATATGAACATATTCGCGAATTATTACTATTGCGTCGTTTTATAGCAAATTTCATTTCACTAATAATTTGAAAGTATTAATTTGAGGGCTGCAAGTTTTTTTTCGTTTTTAATGAATGTATGTTAAATACAGTCTCAATCCAACAAATATGTTCTATTGGCCATACCTCAACTTTACCAGAATCCAACAAACCTTTAATGTGAATTATTTGGGAAGTAATATTCATACTGAGTTAATACTCCAATTCCAAAATAAATGTATTTTCCAAAATTTCCATTAATCTCCGCCAAAAGTACAAATCAATCTCCAACAATCTCCCCCGACACCAATATTAAAAAACACAAATGATAAAATTAATCTCCATAAATATCTGCCCTTGCCTATATTTATACTTTTGCTAATTATTATGTTGTTTCAAAAGTAATGTTGTTTTTTTAAGTTCGGTGTATTCTAAGATTTTAATGATTTTCTTTAGTTGGGCAATGTAATTTACAGGTCGCTACGGTTATCATTGCGCATTGTAAACATGTGACAGACATAAATTGTTAATACAAAGGATATAAAATGGACTTTATAAAGTTTGAGGTTGATGTCCTTCTGAAGCACACAAGATTATAAAGCCAGTGCCGCGGCTCGAAAAGTTGTGAACTCGAGGGTAAAGATATCGTTAGTGAGTGTGTAGCACAACGATGGTTCTAGCGTTTCAGTAATGGAAAAGGAGACATTAAAGAAGACATAAGGTATGGAATATTGAGAATAAACGCAGATACATGGAAAAAAAATCCACAAAAAAGTACTCGTAGATTGCGAGAAGAACTTGGTGCTTCAAAAGATACAATACATCGCCACAATAAGACACTTAGAAAACCATAGAGAAGTTGTAGATGTGTACGTCATGAATTGATACCTGAACAGGCTCAACGCAGAGTGAAGATCTGCGGTCATCCAAGGATGATAGATTTATCAGGAGAATTTCACATATAATAAAAAAATAATTTTAATTTACAAAACTTACCAGCAGAGTGGGCTGCTTAAAATGACAAAGTATACGTAACAAAATGTAAATAATATTAAATAATAAAAGAAGAACATAAACATGAATTTAGGGTACATATAACAAAAGTATAAATCATTTCTGTGGCCGGGAGGAAAAAGGTCTTAAGTAAAAATTTTATACTTTTCAGGTAAGCAGTAGAAAGATTGAAATTGGTATCAATTATAGAATTTTTTTTAATTAAGAGGTTTTTCCGGATATTATTTGTTTATATTTCTTCTAAAATAGATAATGTTGCTCATTTAATAATTTTCTTGATTATTTCCAAAAATAGCCGCACGTAAGCCCTTTTAAGACTAGAAGCCAGACTGAGAAGAAGGGACTATTAAACATAAGACCTTTTTCATGTCAAAATAAATGAGAAATGTAAATTATTAGGAATGCAAAATAGATCTTAAACAATTATAGGACTGTTTACCCTGGTGCTTAAAGTTTTAAAAGGAAAGGGCATCAGTGTGTGATAAAATGGCTAAAATACAAGTTAGACCTTTTTAATAGGGAAGCATGGAAAGTAAACATGTGATGTTTGTAAGGAATAAAGTACTGTATTAAATATACTTAAGTCCATTATTCTGTGTGTGCTCGATTCAAAAAGTACTTAGGACATATGGTAACGCTCTATAAATCCAGTCAGGATTCTTATTTGACTTTAGCCGTTTTACCAGATTGTAGAGAATTGTTTCCGCTTTCAAAATATATAAAAATCTCATTTTCACAAAAAATTGACTTAAGACCTTTTTCCTCCCGGCCACAGATTTAAATTATGTGTTATGTAAATTAAATTATAAAATCTCAATAGACGACGTAAGGGTCATTACCGCAACCCTGACACCTTAAAACAGCTTGCCAAAGTCGTCGTTAAACAATTTTTTTTAGTTGGTTATTTAACGACACTGTATCAACTACTTGGTTATCGGCCCCAAAGTAATGTTATGTGTCTGGTGGAATTTTGAAGGTGTGATTTTCTGAGAGTTTGTTACGTGCAATCAATGCGGATCTTCATTCTCAACAGCTAGAAGTTCGTGAAGTTTTGAGAGAGAGTTGCCCGGCATTAGTTTATCGAAATAGAATTCTCTTGCAGAAAAAAATCCAGGACTTGGGAATAAACGAACTGCTACCACACCCGGCAGATAGCCCTGATCTTGAGCCTAAAGGTTAACATCTGTTTCGATTCATGGCCTAATTCCTGCGTGGAAGAAATTTTCGAAACTTGGAAGCCGTTGAAATGAGTATCACAGAATTCTTCGCATTAAAAACCAGAAACTAGTATCGTCGCGGGATAACAAAACACGCTGGAAAGTGGCTCAAGACCGTAAAATCTAAACGGCCTTCACTTTGAAGATTAGATTAATTTCTTGTCACAACGAACTTCAACTAAAATTTTGCTCCAAATTCGACATTATTTATGATAAGGTATAGGCCTATGTATAATGTCAGTTTTTGCACACAATTACAATTATGCTTTCTTCGCTTTTTTCGTAATGATAATTATGATGATGACTATATTCGAATAAGATTTAAGGTTATGTCTTAAACATTGTTGTGTTCATCTGACATCACATCGAATAAGTTATAAAATCATCAATCAGAATGGCATATGATATGTGACGTGTTAGGAGCTTGCATTTGATGAAGCGTCTTCCATTCTCTCACAGGTTCCTAAGAGAAGTGGCCGCATGGCAACAGCAAGCAGGCTACAACAATTACTGCAGCCCAAGTTGTTCCCAGGGAGGTGAGAGCAAATACAAGGTCAGCCAGCCTCCTGTCACTGGAAGGTACAGCAACCTGTTTGCTGCTGCAGCAGGCGCCCACAGCCGCTCGGCCATCATCATCCTTGCAAGTATAAACTGTTCGAAATCAAAGTTTCAGTTCGCTCTTTAGCCTGCCTTCTCAGATTGACACGCTCGCTTCATCCTTAACTCTCCTCCTGTTACATTCCATTATAAGAAGTTTATATTTAGTATCTATCAGGCAATTTATTCGAGAATGCTGCACACAAAGTATAATAATTTTAGTAAAAATTGATGGATCTCTATTTTAACTCATCAATACAACGCCACAATAATTTACTTCAGACAGAAGCCAACTATATTATATCACTTCGAGCTTTGTTACATTCGTAGTTAGTAGAATAAGTCGACAAATTATGCAGTATATTTTGCATAAAGAAAGAGATTTTTTCAAAGAAATATGTATAAATAATTTTTCTTAAACTCTCATTTAAAAGACACAAATAATTCTACAAGTAAGGCATCTACTGTATTTGACTTAAATAGGTATTTATTTATTTATTTATTTATTTATTTATTTATTTATTTATTTATTTATTTATTTATTTCTTCCTGTAACCACTGCAGGTTGCCATTGACAAAGAGTATCATGATACAATAGACAGAATGAATGCCTTGAGGCTTAGTGCTATATAAATACACAACTGATCAGTTTGTCAATGTCCATGATTTCAAAATGTTATGTTTTATTTAACGACGCTCGCAACTGCCGAGGTTATATCAGCATCGCCGGTGTGCCGGAATTTTGTCCCGCAGGACTTCTTTTACATGCCAGTAAATCTACTGACTTGAGCCTGTCGTATTTAAGCACACTCAAATGCCATTGACCTGACCTGGGATCGAACCCGCAACCTCGGGCACAGAAGGCCAGCGCGGTACCAACTGTGCCAACCAGCAGACTAATTAATTTAATATGCCGAAATAATAATAAATCGATTAATATTCGGATATATTGATAACCACCGGTTATTATACAGATTAATATTATCTTAATCAGAGTTCATATAAACGACAAGAGCGAAGAAAATTGAATTTTTCTTTTTCGTCGCTTTTATCGTGTATGAGTATCTTCGCTTTTATCTTTACTCCAATATGCACACCTCAATGACAACGCATGCTTCAATTCTTTCTTATATAGCATCGCTGTTTCTTTTATCGTTTATCGTTTATCGTCGCTCCAACGTGTACGTACCCTTACTTACTAAAATTTTATTGAATACAGTCGCTAATCTTAATTATTCAGTAATATGTATAATTAGAAAGTGTAATATTTTATATTCAATTAACCTAAACTGTCAGCCCCAATACGTAATTAGGTAAAGACAAATTGTTACATCATATATCGGTAAGTATTAAATGAATCGGTGACAACGAAATTTCATTGTAAAACCCCTTCAGGATACATTACCATTGCAACTAATTGAACTTTTCTTAGGCGATCACCAATGGCAAAGGCAGTGCCACCGATCATTAAGTTTGTCCTTCACCTTGGAAACCAGTGTGCGAACCCTGCTAGCTCTGTTATCACATTCCAAATGTCACTCCGCCATAGTTCTGAGAGAACAAAGATGCTGTCTGATTCTAATTTATGGTAACGAATTAGTACGGACCACACATGCACAGTCTGTTGAAATCGCGTAAGCATGTGTGTCACGACCTGTGTTGGTCAATTGTGGAGTTGTGTCACTTGTGCAACCGTATGCTTCAAAACTGAAAGGCAAAACGTTACATAGTCACAGTGATAAAATTTAACATTTCATATAGTGTTGAAAATTACTTACTCTTTTTTTATATAGGCCTACATTATTTTACGAAGGAAGACGTAAAAAATAGAAGATACCTTTTCGTCAACGTTTTATAAAGAAACTCAGAAAATACAAATGAGGACTAGCTAAGCGAATGGCTTGTCAGTTCAGTTTTTAAGAGAATTGAAATATTGAGAGGGAGATTAAGTATGGGCCTAAATATCATTCCCAAGAAAATTGCAGAACCCGACGATTTTAACAAAAAAATGGTTATACATCTTGATTACACAACTTTGAACACTATATCACTTCAGAAAACGTATTATAGGCCTATATCTGTCTTGTGTTAAATTTTATATTACCTCGTTAACATGTTTTAGCCTGCTATCGGCCATCTTCAGAACTGGTTGTTGCTGGTCTTGAGCCTTTTGTTTGTGTTTCCTGTGGGGGTGTGTTTGTGTAGTATAATGTGGAATCAAAGTGTGTGTGTGTTCAGTGTAATGTGGACCACACAACATTCTCAACACACAACTCAATTTCAGAACACACTCTTTGACTCCACATTACACTACACAAACACCCCCACAGGAAACATAAACAAAAGGCGCCAAGACCAGCAACAACCAGTTCTGAAGATGGCCGATAGCAGGCTGAAACATGTTAACGAGGTAATATAAAATTGAACACAAGAAAGTTACATTATACGTTTTCCGAAAAAATTGTTATTAGACGTACTATCCATAGCTTGTGTAAATATGCAGAAGAAAGTTCTATGCCGACATCATGAGATTGTTAGATATACCGAAAAAGACATTCATTTCCAAGGTAGTTCTACAAGACCGAGAAGATTCATAAAAGGTTTTAGTTTGAATAGTAAAAGAATAGGGCCTATCTAGTACAGGCGTTCTTGTTGAAAACAATAATATAGGCTTGCAGTGAGAAAATTACTTGATCTTCTTCGGAGGTACGGGAATGAATAACGACAATATTGATGAAGACATGGGAATGCATAAATCGGAATATGACTAATTTTATTACTCTAATATTTTTTTTTTACAAAATGTAATCGAGTGAGTGAGTGAGTGAGTGAGTGAGTGAGTGAGTGAGTGAGTGAGGTAGAGAGGGAAGGTACAACAAACGAACGAAAAAGTGAATGAATGAATGAATGAATGAATGTATATTTATTAATTGCGAACGGGATATTACTCTCATCCGGTTGCAGTTAGCTGAAAATAACAAAACAGGTAAATGTAAGAATAAAAATATGTTACAAAATTAAACAGTTAAAAATACTTACGTGTACAAATCTAAATACTTAGCAAGTCTAAATAGGCCTACTTATGAGCAGTGGAATATCAACCAGTGTCCACATCAATGCGAGAATATGATGCAATGGAAGAACAAAAGACTTTGTTATCGTGGCCTATATTTTAAGAAACAATCCCGGCTCACGAAAAACTTCAGTAGGTCGTGGGGATATTTCATCAATTGCAGTTTTAAAAAAAGATTTTTATGCTGAAGATAATGTAAGATACACCAATATAGAACTAAGTGGAGGGAACATGTGGAAAGAATGGAAGAATACCGCATTCCAAAACTGCTATTAGATTACAGACCAACAGGCAAAAGAAACATTGGCAGACCAAAGAAAAGATGGACTGAACAAATGTTTAATACATGAGACCGGAATAAGCCTTTAGAGATGTGATATAAGCGCAAGTCGTTTTGTAAAAAAAATCGTCTACTGCACATGCCTGAAATAAAAGGGAGGTAACGCTTTCTCCACTACTCTGGCGTACCCAACTTTTTGTCCAATCAGACTAACAGGCCGTCTGTAGGAGCACCAATCATGATCCATTTCCATCCCTTGCGTCGGGAGACTCCCCTGTGTCCCGCTAGTGGCAGGGGAAGACTTCGGGACGTCTCGTCTGTTAAGCTCTTCCTTCGCGAAGGTTTCTTCAACTGATTTAGCTACGATATAGCGCCATTTTCATAAGATAAGTGAAGCGACAACTTAACAAGCAGGTTCACGTACCGGCGAGGTAGAAAAACAGACAGATCGGATTTTCATTAATAAATTAGCAAAAATACTGTCGCATTTCGTAGTAGTTGCTAGAGATGGACGGAGTTACGTAATAAGAGACCAAGCGCCAAAAACCTGTTTCGAGATATTGGTCATTGAAATAAATCTGTTTTTTTTTTATAAAACATTTTCTGCAAGAAGTATTATAACATTCATTCTATTACAAAAAATAACACAGATAATACCAAAAAAGGCTAACCCATTTTAAATAATAGACCAGCAGTTGAATTAATATTTCAAAGCAAAATAAATAAATGAATTTTAGCAATACACGAATTTTTGCTTAAAATAGCAGCAAAATTCAGATATCGCAGTCTTGATTTTTTCCGAGTTAAATTAGCCTGCCATAAACAGATTTATGCAAATATCTCTTCTTCTTCTTCTTCTTCTTCTTCTTCTTTTTCTTCAAATTGTCGGTTGGTCTATTATTGCGTAACTCCGTCCAGATGTTCTGCCATAACTGACATCTGCTTAGAAGTTGGAATTTACAATGGCGAATTCCTGGAGACTTTAGAAAGAAATTTCTCTCTTAATGACATCTTTTATTCATTATAAAATGTGAGAAGTATATTTACCTACTTAGTTCTTTAAATGTTTTTATAGGTACAAACTACTCGCCTTTAGATTGGAAAATAAAATCCCAATTTCATCTAGCTTTTCTTCTATTGCCACACAAAGTAACCATTTCTGGTTTATCAATTTTTTGTCTAAAGGAGACACGCCGCTTCTTTGCTCCCGTTACATCATGTAGTACAAACCTGAGTAATATTTTGTTTCGAGACAAGTAAAACCAATAATGATTAGGTATACGTCGTTTTCACGACACAGATTTTTTAAATAAATGCGAGGTTTACCCAAAATGAGTAGGCCTATTGCAAATTGTTGCGATATAGACATCTTTTCTCTATAACCTATGATGTTCTATTTGTGGAGCTATCGGAATATTATCCCTTACACTAGCTATAATGAGGGAGCTAAAACTGACAATCCTTCGAGGAGACAGGCGGTATGAGTGGTAGAACACCCTCATCTCCAGACTATTAACACTGGCTTTCTTCACATAGGCACATCAAAATGTCGTGTTCGGTAAGCAAGAAACAATCCGACAAATATGACATAACCGTGTACATGAAACGAGAAAGAAGCGATCATGAAATACAGCAAATAGCAACATTAAGGATATATATGGGTGAAAATTTAATAATTTTTGTCAAAAAATGCTTTTTAATTATATTTTCTTTAGGAAATAAAGCTAAGATGCCTACTTTACACTCTGATGAAGTATTAGAATCTTACGGCTGTTGTATCATTAGTTAGCCGTCTTTAAGAAGTTTGCGCTCATTAAGTTTAAAATGCATGAAACCTTTTAAATTTATTTCCCCGTCCTTTTTTTGCTCACTTCTCTGCATTCATATTGCTAAGGATTCCACAAATTTTACGCTAGGAAACTGAAATTTTTACTGCATATTGATTGAAGTACACTTGATAAAGTTATGTTGATTTTTTTTTCAAATAAAAGTACTTTGTGAAAAATAAAATAAAATAAAAAGTGTGCTTACGCTCTGTAAATTTTATAAATTTGAATCTGAATAGGTTTAATTTATTTTCCTTACTTTAAAAGGTAAAATTGAATAGCCTCCCAGAACAAGGTTGTAAACCCTCATTTCTCATAATTTGACTTTTTTTTTCGTGAATAATGATTGTTAATGATGCGCTATGTTTATTAAAATCAGCTCACATGTCTGATTGTTAACCGTGCTAAAAAAATTAAAAGTATGTGCAGTATAGTGTGTTGTTCCAAATTTTTAAAGAATTTCGTATTTGCTAGTTACAGTCTTGTTATGGACGATTATTCAATTAAAGAATGTTAGGACATAGAAATTTTCTACAGCTATCAAAGATATTGTAAAAAGAACTCAGAAATGATGCTTAAAATTTGGGAAGATGATAAATTTTGAAAATATGCTAATTATTTCCTTTTTAAATTTAAATAACTCAAACTATTGAACCTATAAATATCAAACTAACACACTTCATTACTTATACCACTGTGACTATGTTTACAAAAAATCAAGTATCGAGCTTAAAAAAATACGTAAAATACTGTAGATATAGCTTATGCATTTTGTCAAGACACTCTTGATGTGCAGTACGGGAACAACGTTTCTGTAGAGGGGGTAGGAGTAGAAGGGAAGGTCGGGCGTGTGTCTACCGAGTTCAAGGCAAAGAGTAACCCATTCCCCTATAATTAATTCGTAAGTAGACTCATTCGATCTGGTGCGCAGCTCTGTAGGAAGAGTGGGGGAGTGTCTTGACAAAATGCATGAGCTGTACTTCACACATCGATTCCCTTAATCTAAATTCGTGCTCGCCTTTCTTATACAGCAAATCTAATTGTGTGATTTATATTTACAAACTCAAACTACCCTAATACCACAGTCTAGTATATACAGTCACGAAGCTCAATACGTAGTAAATATGCATCCATATATAGTTGCTAATCACTTGGATCGCTACTATCGCCTCATCACAGACAATGCGAAATAGTACCTGCACAGTCTATTGTTCCTAGTACCCTCATAAACTCAAGCTTCGTGACTGTATATACTAGCAGGCGTCTCAAGGCCAACGCATATAAGTTGTTACAGAGAGCAAGCGTAGATAGCGTAGTCAGCTGAAGCGATAAGCGCAATACCAGAAGATAGCCGATCGTTGATTCATGTTACAAGCGTGAGCGAGCTAAGTTGTAATTGTCGCGGGAGAAATGCTACAAAGCTGCACTTTTGAGTTGTATTTAATATGCATGTCACGATAGACGGTTATTTTCGGAAGAAATTTCTTACGTAGTTTGTAATAATAATAATAATAATAATAATAATAATAATAATAATAATACATTTATTTTCTAATGATATATCAATAAGTAAAAAGAAGAAATCTCAAGCATGAAGAACCATACATATTACATAATTATTTAAGCACAAGAAACTGCCCACCCTACTCCAATATCTCCTGGCCTAGTTGACTCATAAGTGGTGACTTGTTAGTATCACTTGTGAGGTTCAGACCTGTCTTCGAACAGTTGACTAAAAACAACAGTACTTCATTTCTAGTAATTTTTTTTTGTATTTCTTTCTTCTTTTTACTTTATACTATATTTAATAAAATAAAATTCAATTAAATAATTACAATTATTAAACTTCATGGTTGTTAAACTACGTATTCTTATGATATGCCAATATTAATATATTAATTATAATAATAGTTAAACAACATTAAAATCTTAAATCTGGTCTCAAATTCTTTTCTCAAGTCCTTCATTACTTCACTATACCTATTTGTTACACTGGTCTTGATTCAAGGTAAAAATTTTAGATTAATGAAATGGTAACAGTTACCCATTGAAATTTGCGATTCCCACAATTTGACTTTCCCTATGAAAGATTTTATTTCTTCATACATTTTCTGTAATAACGATATTCTTTCCTCGGAGATGAACACTGACCGTACATCGAAGCAGTTGGAGATGTCTACTCAAACGTCGCGGTCAATGACGTCATCCGGAGATACACGAACTGCTTCCGCATCTTTTTCCACTCTTACATTAAAAAAGAGAGAGCAGGAAGTGCTCCGAGAAGGCCCTATTGAGACGTATGTACTAGACTGTGCTAATACAGTACGTCGCCGTGGCGTTGTGGTCTAAGGCATCCTTCTTACAATTCACGTTACGAACCGCGTTGGTTTGAATATTCATGCTGGAAGAAATTTTATCATGAAATTTCAGCCAGTGTATGGGAACGTTGCTCACCCAGCGTTGTGATGCACTTGGGGAGCTACGATAGGTAGCGAAATTCGGTTACGAAAGACAGCTATAACAGCTGGGGGAAACATCGTGCTAACCATACGATATCTCCATTCTGATTGGATTATCGTCCACCTCTGCTTCGGCATGTGGACGTGAGGCCAGCAGCCGGCTATTCGATCTGGGCCCTTGAAGCGATCTGACTCCAGACTATTTATTATTATTAATACAAGAAGATTACATAATATAACTGGAGTGAGACCACAACTACCTCGGTGTCCTTGGCAGACCTTTGTGCATCTGATAACAAGGAAGACTCTATCATACGCTGTCGTTTATTAGCTTCGTACTGTGCTGTAACCATTCGGATAACAGCACCGTGCAGTGTAGCGACTGTGAGAATTCTATAAATTAACAGTTCAGGAGCTGGGAATGAAGGCACGTCACCGGAACAAGTGCCTGTCGTCATTACACCTGACAACGGAACAAGCGGCTTGTGACGGCTGCTTGAACACGCGATCCACGCCGTCTCTCGTCGTGAGAGGTTATGTAAATGGATATAGAGCAGGGGACGCATGTGAAATGGAAGGCGAACTTCTCCCAGGTGACTAAACGGGGAAGGGAATACAGCGATGATATTTTAATTCCGGTTTAGCATGCGACCTATTAGACTTGGTGTGGGTCTTTCGCTAGGCATATTTTGACATCATTCCCAGAATAATTTGCGAGCAACAGGTTTTCTTTGACAAGTCCATTCACCAGTGCAGTGAAGAATCCTTTGAATTTCAACCAACCAGAGCCACCTATCTCTGCTCTATTATCGGTTTTATTTAGTCACCTTTGTCTTATTGCTAACGTTAGGCCCGTTACACACTTGAAGAGATCTCGCTAGCGAGAAATGTGTTGCGAGAAAGAGGCGAAGAGCCCTCCTCCACACACTTAGCGAGTTCACTCTATGATCATCCATGCTCTGCCTTCATGCAGAGAGTATTTTTCTGACTGTAGTAATCCATCGTTGGAGAGAAATATGAGTAGTACAGGTTATGTATTTAAGTATATTGTCGTACTTTACAAATGACGTACGAACACCACTATGTTGAATATGAATCTTCAGATGATGACAAAATATGAAGTTACATGAACATATTTTGTTAATGAAAAGAAAAAAGTAGGCTTAAAATTAAAGCCAAAAATATATGTAAATCACACTGTATCTCACAAAATATAAGGGTGAGTTTCGGTCACTGATTTTCATTTGGATAATAAGTTTAGACTTTATTTCAGGTTGAATATACCACAGTTTTTTGCCATTCATGATATGATAGAGGATTCTTTGCTATGTTCTGATTAAAATTATGTAGGCCTAAACTGTTAAGACATATAGATACATTATTTCAAATGTTATAATTAATAGGGCTACTATTAAATCTCATCAAAATAAAATATAGTCTTGCTTATTTTCAGATTATCTGATAATTGTCTCCAGATTTCTTCGTTAAGTTTCGTGTTTTTATAGTTTTCATCCCATGTATCATATAAATATTCCTACGGATGACATCGTACAAGTTCGATAAGTTTCTGACTGCAATTATTAGCTATCTTTCCTCATTTTCAATAAATACAATACAATTCACCGCCACCTGTGATATTATTTCATCTTTTTCTACATTCAATCGTCATAAAGAGTATAAATGTCAAACATCTTTGATAAATGTGTCAAGAAAATTCGCTGAGCCTCCGATCCCAGTGAGAAACTCGCTCGAGGTTTTCGCATCGAACGAGAATCTCTTCCAGTGTATGGACGTCCGTTTGAATCCATATTATGAATCTTTGAATTTTCTCGCAATTATTATTCTATTCGCTAAATAGTTTTATTAAGTATCACGAGAGATTCCCCTCAACCAAATATGAACAAATGCTGGGTAACTGGACTCCGGACTCATCTCACCGGCATTATCACCTTCATCTCATTCAGACTCTAAATAATCTAAGATGTTGATAAAGCGTCGTAAAATAACCTACTAAAATAAAAAATAATAAAAAACTAGAGATTCCCATTTCCTTCGGATGACAAAATGAACATCTTTTGTGACAATGGCCTGTAAGTACTGTATATTGGTTTGTGTCAGCAGTGTTCGAAAAAATTAATCTTTCTTCATCCTTTAAGGTTGGTGACATTGCTCACGCTGCCTTTCCATTATTTTGTTATTATCTTTCTTATTCTTGTACTTTCCTCCTAATTATTTTATTTCTAGTGCCTTTTCTCACGCTCCTCTTTTTGTCTTTGTACAGTAGTGGCAAAAAACCGGACCGACCCTTGTAGCTGATTTGAGAGCCGTGTTCACAGTGACAGCACGATAGACTGGTAACTAAGACTTTCGTGGTTCGAATCCTGCCTGGGAAGGAAACTTTCTTTTGTTCCTTATTCAAATTTATTCCCAATATTTTTCGATTGCAGCGATATTTTACTACTTAATTAACTTATTATTCCCAGAACATAAATTTTACCAGCTTATTTTCTAATCGCTATCGAAATGGGCTACGTCAGCAGTCGATGGCATTAAATATTGACTTGGACTTAAGACCATAAATATCAGGATTAAAAGTAGTAAATGATAATGGATATTGTGAAGAAATGAAGTAGCTGTAAACTAGTCGGAATTAAGAAAAAAAAAGTGAGGTGGAAATTTGACATGAAGGGGGATTTTAGGAGTAATTTAAATTCTGATATTAGTGAATTGATGTAATTAGCAATAGAAGAGGTAGCTGATGAAAGCACAGCAAAGCAATAAACCTATTATACTAGAGTGTGGAGGGAGAAGGCAAGAAAATTATGACTGGTACAAAAAATCGTCAAACAAGATTACAACTGGTAAAACAGAGAATCCATAAAGAGTAAAAGTGAGTGTAAGAGAGCATACACCTACCTTTAGAAACTGGAAGAAACTGTAATAGTAATTCAAAAAAACAATAAATAAATAAAAATATATATGGAGTTATTGATAAGTGAAAGGAAGAACTTAATAATTAATTATTGAACTTAAATGAATGGATAAAAAGTAATCTATGGCAACAGTAATGAAGGCTATAAAAATCAGTTATAAAATGGGTGGATAATAGCATGGTAATACATGAAACAATATTTCAGAAGAAAAGTGTGTAGATTACGTCTATTGCGACAGTTTTATAAATTATATTAGGAACGTCCAGGTTAACAGAGAGTGTTTGGAATTGAACGGGTTACATCAACTGCTTGTCTATTCGGATGACGTGAATGTGTTAGGACAAATTTCACAAACGATTAAGGAAAATACGGAAATTTTACTCGAAGCAAGTAAAGAGATAGGTTTGGAAGGAAATCCAGAAAAGTCAAAGTATATGATTATGTCTCGTGACCAGAATATTGTACGAAACGGAAATATAAAAATTGGAAATTTATCCTTTGAAGAGGTATATGATAAAACTTTAATTTGATATTTGAAGAGATGGAAAAATTCAAATATCTTGGAGCAGGAGTAAAATATATATCTATACCACTCGGGAGGATATTAAACGCAGAAATGTGAGAAATGCCTGTTATTCATTTGAGAAGCTTCTGTCATCTAGTCTGCTCTCAAAAAAGCTGAAAATTAGAATTTATAAAAATAGTTATATTACCGTTCGTTCTGTATATTGTGAAACTTGGATTCTCACTTTGAGAGGGGAACAGAGGTTAAGGGTGTCTGAGAATAAAGTGCTTAGGAAAATATTTGGAGCTAAGAGGGATGAAGTTACAGGAGATTGGAGAAAGTTACACAACTCAGAACTGCACGCATTTTATTCTTCACCTGATATAATTAGGAAAATTAAATCCAGACGTTTGAGTTGGGCAGGACATGTAGCACGTATGGGTGAATCCAGAAATGCATATAGAATGTTAGTTGGGAAGCCGGAGGGAAAAAGACATTTGGGAAGGCCGAGACGTAGATGGGAGGATATTAAAATGGATTTGAGGGAGATGGGATATGATGGTAGAGACTGGATTAATCTTGCTGAGGATAGGGACCGATGGAGGGCTTATGTGAGGGCGGCAATGAACCTCTGGGTCCCTTAAAAGCCATTTGTAAGATGAGACTAGTTGTTATCAAATGGATATGAATAGTATCATGGGGACATGTTAGAAAAGAAACCAAATATTTGAAATATAATTACAAAGAATGAAGGCAATAATATTGCACTAATAATCTGTAAAATTTGTTAAATTAATAACTTGATAATAAAGCGTTCAAAGTATGTAATCAAGAATGAATAAAATTGAGAAAAAAATGTGTAAAATTGTTGTGTTCGTCGAAAATGAAATCGAATTGACTAAAATAATTGAAACATTAATAGATTAGGTCTAAATTAGATAAGGTTAAAAATAGAAGAAATGAATATAGAGGAGAGTTGGGTAGTATCGGACAGAGAGTTTCTTTCATCTACCACCAGATGATAGTACCTGAATGACATGGTTACGTTTCTGTGATGTCGCATACAGAAACGTAACCATGTCATTCAGGTACTACAATCTAGTGGTAGATGAAAGAAACGCACTGTCCGATATTACCAGATGTCCGATACTACCCAACTCTCCCTAACTTTAGTATGCAAAATCATATATAAGAGAAGCAACGAGATAACTAGACAAGAACGATACAGTGATTTAATTAAGTTACGATCGTTAATTAATTAACGGCAAATGAAAATTATATGGAGACAATAATAATATGCTACTAGAGTTAACTCCAAGGCCGGACATGCGGGTTTAGCATGATCGAGTTACGATTACGGAAGTTAAGAAACAAAAGGGAAAACATCAGGAAAGATGTTTGCCTCTTCTGGAGCCTGAAAGAGGATGCGATGTACATACTATGTTGTTGTAATATCCAGAAACTCAAAATTTAAGAAAATTATTTATAGAGGACAAAATTCTGAAACTAAACAATAGAATAGCTTATAAGAAATTACATGTAATCGTAGTTGTGTAATTTTTTTAGGTAAGAGAGTTTCTCGAATTCTTTCTGTAATGGTAGATTTTTTCATTCGATGAGAATATTTTTATTCATTCCTTATTGTTTCGTCAGGAATTTTATCTTTCATGTTACATTACTTGTGTTTGTTAATTTCATTTCGGCTGCTTGAATAGTAATTTGATTTATTTGATGTTTTTTGTAATTACACTTAACTTTATACACCGTGTCCCACTTAGAGCAATAAATGCTCACCACTTAAAATCAGATGAAGATATCGTTGTGATTTATATCTGACAAGATAGAGAAACTGTGCAAGTTTATGCAAAAAACTTTGAAAGTAGCTGCATGCGTAACTTTCGTTTGTTTGTTGCTAGGGCACTAAAACAAACCTAGCGCCATTTTGTAGGAAAAAACGCTATGATAAACACCATGTGGACACCACAACGGAAAGTCAGTGCGTGCTATGACTTACAGAAGAAAAATCTGTTGTGCGAGTCATTGAACCATTCTTCTTCATAGAGGCTACATTCACAGGAAATGTGTATCTGGACATGTTGTGGAACTTTCTTTTTGACCAACTTTCCCCAGGATAGATTTTTCAGCAGAATGGGGCTCCAACCAATTATCATCAACGGGTGCGTGAGTTGTTGGATGAAAAATTCCCCAATAGATGGATCGAAAGACGAGAACTCCTTGCCTGACTACTCAGGTCACTCGATCTGACCCCTTGGACTTTTTTTTTCTGGGGCTTTGTGAAGGATGCTGTGTACCAAAGAGGCAGAGCTAACACTTTGGAGGAATTGAAGCAACACGTCACAAATGCAGCTGCGCTATATAGTGACTCCATAAATGCCACAGAACTATTGGCGGGAGGTTGAATACCGTTTAGATGTGTGCAGAGCAACTCAAGGCGCATACATCGAGTTGCATTGAGCATTCTCAGAAACTCGAAGAGTTTTTACATCGAGTTATGTAGAACGTTATGTTAATAAACCATTATTTACAATTGAAATTATCACTTATTTCGCGATCCCTCTAAGCGGGACACGGTGTATTTTTAAGAATATGTAATAATTAAGTAGATCTATGTAATTATATTTCTTCAAATGTACATACAATATCTGTATACAATATATGATCACAATATACAGAGTAGAAGGAGACAGATGCACCAACATTTAAGAGGTAATTCTACATGTTCAATATAACGAAACTTTTATTATACTTTTCCTTCGATGAAGCATCGTTAAGCAGGAAAAAAATAATATTTGCCGAATGTTTGTAGCGCTCTATTGCGGTAATGGTCCGAGAGAAATGGCTGAATGCTATACAAGCAGATAGGTAAAATAATCTGAACAGATAATGTCTTGAATTTATTTTTGCAAATTAAATCGTTTAGTCATGAATTTAAATTGCATAACTGCGAAAATCGTTAAAATAAATCTTGCAACGCAGGACACTGTCGCTCATCACCAACTGAGTAGTGGAGAGGGAGAGGGGAAGGTAAGAAGTGCAGGCCGCGCTTGCTAGAGTAGCAGTGCTGTTGCCAAATGCTTCATAGAAACATATTTCCTCTGAAACGATGAATGTTAGAGAAAAATTTATTTAGATTTTTCAAATCTCTTCTCAGGATCTATTACCAGTTTCATTTTGGTGCAGAGGTTACCATCCATCCCTGTATAGCTATCGCCCTTTCAGATAAACTTGTTAAATATAAGAGTACAGAAGTGGCAAAAAAACCGGACCGACCCTTGTACCTGATTTCAGAGCCTTGTTCACTCCAGAGCACGATAGACTGATAACAAAGACTTTCGTGGTTCGAATCCTGCCTTGGAAGAAAACTTTTTTTTTTGTTCCTTATTCAAATTTATTCTCAATACTTTTCGAATTTTGGTAAAATTCATGTTCTTGGAATAATATGTTAATTAACTAGTAAAATATCGCTGCAATCTTAAAGTATTGGGAATAAATTTGAATAAGGAACAAAAAAAATTTTCCTTCCCAGGCAGGATTCGAACCACGAAAGTCCTAGTTACCAGTCTATCGTGCTCTGGAGTGAACAAGGCTCTGAAATCAGCTACAAGGGTCGGTCCGGTTTTTTTTTTTGCCACTACTGTACATAATTATACTGAATATACTTAATTATATATTACAGCTTATATATGATTTATATTTGTCACATTATGTAATTTACTCTCATTTTCATTCTACTTTTTTTCCATCTTTCTTCCCTTTTATTTATTTTACACGTGAATTTGCAAATCTCTGCGTTTAGAAGTGTGTGTGCGTGTGTGCGTGCGTGCGTGCGTGTGTGTGTGTGTGTGTGTGTGTGTGTGTGTGTGCCTATCGAATGAGATAATGTATAGCAAATGTAAAGTACAATGTTACACTATGAATATAACTGATAACACGAGGAACGAAATTGTTTCAAACTGCAGAAAATGATTCATGAGAAAGAAGTGCTACCTACGTGACACTAATTTTTATAATTGTTTTTTCTGTGATTGTTATTTTTTTCTTGCTGCTATTAATTATATTGCTTCTAGATAATCTTCCCGGCCATAGATTCCTCAATTTGTTCAGTTTCACGTATTTTCTTTATCAAGACAATAAATGAGCAAGGTTACTTGTTCGAAAGTTCACAGATTCCCGTAGATCACTCAATTTAGCTCTTCACTCTCGGCCGGATGCTTTTACCTACAGAGTAATATCCTTTGTGTTGGTGTCTCAGTCATTTACAAATAATAGATCTGACCTTGAGAATTAAACTCATCCCACGTTCCGGTTCTGATATCGTTCTGGCGCTTTGCAAGCACGCTCCTTTAATAATAATAATAATAATAATAATAATAATAATAATAATAATAATAATAATAATAATAATAATAATAATAATATATCGACACTCTTAACTTTGAAGATTGTCCAGACATACTGTATGTTACATAATTGTAGAATGAGGGTCACAGCTGATGAAGTACTTGAAAACCTGTTCTACAGCAGATTTTTTGTTACTTTATTTGCGTTTACAGGTTCCTATGACAACAATAGTTTTTATCATTTCTCGTTTATTAAAATTTTTTATGATTTTTTTTATCATTTATTATATTTATCACATTTTTTGTATCTTATTTTTGTTGCAGAAACATAAGTTATGTATTTGGTTACCACAAGCCGCCTTTGACGTAAAAGGAAGTATTATCCTTATCAGCAGACATCATTATTCAAATATACAATATGGTTAAAACAAGCGACACTGAGATGTTATTTAATTGCGTTGGTACAGTATGTGTTCAAAATGTGTACCTTCACGTGCTGTCCACACCTGTGGAGTAACGGTCAGCGCGTCTGGCCGCGAAACCAGATGGTCAGGGTTCGATTCCAGGTCGGGGCAAGTTACTTGGTTGAGGTTTTTTCCGGGGTTTTCCCTCAACCCAAGATGAGCAAATGCTGGGTAACTTTCAGTGCTGGACCCCTGACTCATTTCAGACGCTAAATAACCTAAGCTGTTGATACAGCGTCGTAAAATAACCCAATAAAATAAATAAATTCACGTGCTACACATTGTTCATAACGTTTCTTAAGATTATTGAACATTTTGATGGAACGAAGGTAGCTGTAAGGACACAAAAATGACTTTATCTTCTCGCGTTATTCGGGAATATTTGAGAGGCTTGGTATCAAAGTTGGACAACTGCACTTTTGTTTTTTTTTTTTTTTTTTTTTTTTTTTTTTTTTTTTTTTACGAAAGAGGCGAAAAACTAGATCCTTGGAAACCAATGTCACCGTTATACGTACATTTTTTTTTTTAACATTTTCATGGATCATAGAAATACTTTTTTCAGTCTCAAAATGTGATTAAAATTAATATTCAGGTCGAAATTTAAGTTTAAAAAGTGGAGTTGTCTGTTTTTGAAACCAAACGAAGCCATATTTACAGTGAAATTGTCTACTTTTCAATCTAAGTCTCTTCTAACTCGGTTTCAAAGCAAATTTGCGTAAATTTGTACTTATTCATCCACAAACCGATTATATAAATAATCAGCCATGTTGGATTCGCGATCCGTGATGGGAAAAATTGGTACGAATGTGGGCTTCTCATTGGCTACTGAAAGAATTGTCCTAATTTGAAACCAAGCCACAGTGGATTTGTCTACATTTTGATTCTAAAGCTCACAATTAAGTGCTATTTTCGCTCTGTTCTCTTCTGTTCTGTCCGTTTTTTCAAACTAAACAGTTCCAGAATCGCATTCAGCACACAAAATTCTATAAGGAACAATCAATATCTCGAAATCGCAAAAAAAAAAAAGGAGTTGTCTAACTTTGATATTATGCTCCTCATTTGTAGGTGAGTCGTCTGTTTTGAAAACTGATTCCTTCAACATGTCCCATATATAGGCATCTGAGGGTGAGATCCGGGGAACAGGAAGGGAACGGGAATGAAGGTCTACGGGAAATTAGGCGATCTCCAAAGTGCCGTTGCAGAAGGGCAAGTGACTCCCTCTCGGTGTGGGCTTTAGCTCCATCTTGCTGCATCCATTGTGTTTGGAGGAGTAAGTTTCTGGCGCGACAAAAATGGCGCAAATTGCGCATGAATAGGGCGATAATGAGATCTCTGTAGAGTACCTGGTTTACTGTTTTTGGATTCTGTGCAACATCCTCGACCAAAGAAGGGCTCAATATTCCATGACCGGACACGGAGCACCAAATCGTAGCCCGCGCACTGTGCAGTGGTTTGTGTATAACGACATCAGGCCGTTCAAACCCTAAAAACCGAGTCGTTTGTCGATTGATGTGGCTATCAAGATGAATATGGCTTTCATCTGAAAACCATATGTTAAATATGGATCCTGATATTGTTCTTAAACGTGAAGCAAACTTGGCCCATTCCGAGTCCTACTCCATATAATCGGAAATAATGTATCCCAATAAACACCTTCTCCTCTGTTGTGAGACCATAATTGCATAAATCAACATAACACTGAATTCACAATATGTCAAACTGTTACCACAGTCTAGTATATACAGTCACGAAGCAAAATACGTAGGGAATATGCTTCTATAGATAGTTGATAACCACTAGGATCGCTACTATCGTCTCATCACAGACAATGCGAAATAGTACCGGCACAGTCTAGTACCCTCAACAACTCAAGCTTCGTGATTGTATATAATACACTGTGAAAATTAACGAACAACGAGAGTGTATTGATTTAGTATGCAGTAATAGTACGTTAGCTTAGCAATCCATTATTTTATAATTCAAATTTTAACTATGCTCAATTGAATCGTGTTAAAATACATAAAATATATATGCAATAAATGCAATGCAAAAAAATTGGGTAATGAGCCAAGCAGATTATGTTGCGCTGTTGTAAAAGCTGTTCCTCCTGAGATTCAAGAGCTCCCACAACAAATTAAAAACTTTCTAATTCGAGTACATCCGTTATCAACACACTTTTTACATAATATAATATAATATAATATAATATAATATAATATAATATAATATAATATAATATAATATAATATAATATAATATAATATAATATAATATAATATAATATAATATAAACATAATAATAAATCTGTAGCCAAAATTTTTCTGTTAATTTTCGCTTTTCCAAAAATAATTGGTAATAACCAGGGAAAGGATTTATATGTAAATACATATTTACTTATAAAGCTAATATAATTTATATTTTGCATTATCTTTATGTTTCACAATGTGTAGGGTTGAAAAATCCTACTTTTATTTTCCATATTTTTCCATATTTTAGAGTTTAGTACATATTTTCGTTAATTTCCATATATTTTCCATATTTCATATAAAACAGTCCATATTATATTAGGTTTAACAATAAAACAAAACAAAATTCCATTAACTTTTAAAAATACATTTCAACAATAGAGATTTAAATACATGTTCAGTAATCCCTTTAACATCAGAGTTATTTGAAAATTAGCAGTCCTATCAACAATGGGAAAGTAAGTTACAAAACTGTATTAATTTAATTTAAAATTTTTAACAGACTTCAGTTGTGCAGCTCAACAGTTAAATGCCAGTCAGAGTACACATAGGTTCAGTTTTGTAAATCATACTATAAAGACGGTAAATATGCCAAAAGTACGTCATTCAGTCAATTTAAAATCAAAACTAACAAGTTACATTTCAGAATTTAAAGAAGATGGTTTATCAACTGACAATAAAATATTATTTTGTAATTTGTGTCAGTGTGCAGTATCATCTACACAAAAGTTCCTGGTGCAACAACACATTACAACTAGTAAACATCAGGCCAACAAACAACTAAATTCCAAGCAGAGACAATTGTTTTTAACACAACCAACAACATCGAATGTAAGATCTGAGTTTAACATCGACCTGTGCCGTTCTCTCATCTCTGCTGATATTCCTCTCTACAAACTAAAGAATAAGGTCTTCAGGGAATTCCTTGAAAAATATACTCAACATACAATCCCGGATGAGTCAACACTTAGGAAGACGTATGCTCCATCCATCTACGATGAGACAATACAGAAGATAAGAGATGAAATTAAAGATAGTTCAATTTGGGTTTCCATTGATGAGACTCCCGACAAAGAAGGTAGACTTGTTGGTAATGTAGTTATCGGTTTGTTAAGTGAATAATATTCTGAACGAATTCTTTTACATTGTGATGTTCTAGAAAAGTGCAATAACAAAACTATAGTTAAACTGTTCAACGAAGCTATGGGTATCCTGTGGCCAAAGGGTATTATGTACGATAATGTGTTATTCTTTATTAGCGATGCTGCCCCTTATATGGTCAAAGCTGGACAAGCATTATCTGTTGTATATCCTAAATTGACTCATTTTACTTGTGTGGCGCATGCATTTCATCGTGTGGCAGAAGTGGTCAGAGACAATTTCCCTAAAGTAGATTTGTTGATTTCATCAGTGAAAAAAGTATTTCTCAAAGCTCCCAGTAGAGTTAACGTGTTGAAAGAAATGTACCCTGAAATTCCATTGCCACCAAAGCCAATTTTAACTAGATGGGGTACATGGCTAGAAGCAGTTGAATATTATGCCGAACATATAGACTCTATTAACAATGTTCTCCTTGCATTGGACTCTGAAGATGCAGTCTCAATTGATACTGCGAAAACAGTTACCTGTGACATAAGTGTGAAGAATGACTTAGCTCACATTCAGCATACATTTTCATGCATCATAAAAACGCTCAAAAGTCTCCAAAATAGGCACCTTTCACTATCTGAAAGTTTTGAAATTATAAATAGTACTGTGGAACAACTGAATCGTGGTAGAGGTAAAGTTGCAGATGCAGTAAGAGCTAAGGTGGACACTGTACTTTCAAAAAACCCTGGATATGAAGAACTACAAAAGGTTGTTGCTGTGATGAGTGGTGAATCAACAGTGAAGATTAACTTGGACTTATCCCCAGCAGACATTGTGAAATTGAATTATGTACCAGTTACTTCTTGTGACGTCGAACGCTCTTTTAGTCAGTATAAATCTATCCTCAGAGACAATAGAAGAAGATTCACTTTTCAGCACTTGAAAGAAATGTTTGTAACCTATTGTTATGGTAACAGACAATAAAAATTGTGTTTTGTTGAAACTACATTGGAAGATAAGGTAGGCCTACGTCCATTATATTTTTTGTTTAGTTTGATTAAAATGTACCAATATTTAACGTACATAGTCATTTTTTTTATAATTTTAAGTCCATATTTAATTCCATATTTTGGTAAAAATCCATATTTAATTCCATATTTTGGTAAAAATAACTACATATATATTTACATATTTCATATATTTTTAGTCCATATAAATCCGTTCCCTGGTAATAACAATTAATAACATGTTAAAGGAATTGTCATTGCACCAAATGAGTGGTCTCTGGATCAAAATGATCGCATTTTAATATTTTAAATACAATTTAAATCAAGTAACATATTAAACGATTTATCCTTCTATCAAACATGAATGTTCCCTGGATCAAACGTCCTATTTTAATTATGTAATTACTTTATATTTATTTCTAACGGGTGCAGCGGAGCGCACGGGTACGGCTAGTGAGCAATAATTTCAGTGTCGTTTGTGTTGCTGCATACCTTATAATATACACCTAAACATGAAGTCCAACCTAATCCAACGTTATAATAAATTATTTATCAATCCTTTTTATGGCAGTGCACAACTTCTAATCACTAGATTGTGCACCAATATGCCTGGGTTAAATCCCAAATCTCTCCGCAGTGAATATGAAAGAAAGGCATACATCACTGTTGATAGTGATTCGTCCGTCGCATGGGAACGTTAAGCCTGGCGGCCCCCTTGGTACTATTCGACAGGAGTAGGCTACGTGCCAACACCGGGTTTCTCCTTCTCCCTTCTTCACATTCATCATCATCCTCACCCATTCCCTACATTACACTTAGACTACACGAACACTTAACATACACTCACCTTAGTACATGACATAACTCTTCACAGATACATGTCATGCGTAACGTGGCCCGCCTAAGTGATGTGCAATTTAAAAATGGGTCACAGTCCTGCGATCTATCCACAGTATGCGGAACCCGAATCACGCAAATGAAGTGAGTAGGCATTAGACACACACACACACAATTTTACTTATTTAAAATTAATGTTTCGCCTATAAAATTAATTCCGTTAATAACTTGAATGTCCTTTTTTTACTTTCGCCGCCGATTCGTCTGTTTATATTTCCTGCCAACAGTTCTGCAACGGACTCTGTTCTGGAACAGAGTAGGCTATAGCGACAAACCTTGACAGAAAAATGTTACATTAAGCAGAAAAAGAGGAGCGTTTTAACAATGGAACTGGATGTCACTTTTTCAGTTTTATTGTTTTTGCGTGTCGTGTGGTAAGTATTGCACAAGTCATTTCCGAAAGAGAGAGAGTAGGTCATTAGCAAGAGAAGGGCGCCGTACAAGGCGCCGGTTCTTAATTAGTTGACAGGAGAGGGGAGTGAAGGGCTTGACTGATGTCTGACGGGCAGGACTCAACTTACAGTCGAAGTGGACATACACATGTTGAATTTGAAGAGTCTTAACCCAAATTTTTGTATGATAACGACCTTAAATTAAGATAGACCGGCAGGGAGATTGTCGACAGTTGCCATTCCGTCCGTTGTTGGTATGTCTGCAATAACATGTTCACTTTGGTAGTACCTAGTTATCGGTTGTCTAGCGATTATCGAGATTGCTGGATGAAGTTTCACTCCTTAGGCCTATATGTTCATGATTTTCAGAGAGGTCTCCAAATTTTTTCGAGCAGTAACAAAAAAAAAAATGTTATGTTTTATTTAACGACCCTCCCAACTGACGAGGTTATATCAGCGTCGCCGGTGTGCCGGAATTTTGTCCCGCAGGAGTTCTTTTACATCCCAATAAGTCTACTGACATGAGCCATGCCAGTAAATCTACTGACATGAGCCTGTCGCATTTAAGCACACTTAAATGTCATCGACCTAGCCCGAGATCGAACCCGCAACCTCGGGCATAGAAGGCCAGATCCAACTAGGTCGACGATTTCGAGCAGTATATAAGTGTTATTCTCTTATGGTCTGGCTCACTATGTGAGAAAACTTGAGCCACTCCTACACTAGTAGCAGGAACTTGCCGTTCAGGAACTATCTGGGCTCATTTCATCATCAACATCATCATCATCATCATCATCATCATAATCATCATAATCATCACCATCATCGTCATCATCATATTTGTGTGCGCCATCTTCGTGTGCTTTCGTGCATTTTATTCAATATTTTCAGTTGATTGTGTGTATCTTCATTTTATAGTATATAAGGTACTGCTTCGCTTTATAAAATTTTAATTTGACTCCTTTCCTCCATATTTTAGTGCTTTATATATAGTACAATACTTGACAAAAATTGGGTGAAACTCTTATTAGCGTGCATTTCGCCCCGTCATTGACAATAAATTTTACATACAATATTAACGCATTTCTCTCAGGATAATTTCAGACCTACTGTCTTTCTCCCGGTGTTACCTTTACCAATTGAACTTCCATATAGAATTTCTACTTTTCTATATATAAAAAACGAACTTTCTCTTTCGATTGATTTTCATTGACCGTTTTTGCGATATTTCCAATAAATTAATACAAATCTTGATCATAACTCAAGACTCTATGACCATCATTATCGATAAAATTGCAGTCGGTACATAGAGAGAATGCGCAGTACTTTCACGCTGGAAACTTGGAAGTCGCTGGTTCGATTCCAGAAGGGGTTATGGACTTTCGTTATTATTTTAATCATTTCGACCCCGCAATGGCTATGGGATCTTCATTAATCTTTCTTCCTTCATTGATTTGCAAGTAATAATAATAATAATAATAATAATAATATTATTATTATTATTATTATTATTATTATTATTATTATTATTATTATTATTATTATAGCAGTAGGCTAACGATGGGAATTTAAAATATAATTTATAACTACATAACTTCGGAATAAACTAATAAAATTGGAGATAAAATTGAGATTATGATTACATAGGCATAACTTGAGAATAAAGAAGCAAATAATGTAGCACAGAACACATAATCCATGAATTCTGGGAAATTATCTTCTAAATCCATTTAAGCCCTTAAATTTAACTTTGTAGAAGCAAAGAAATGTCTCATTAATTGTTTTTCAGGCGAATTATAGGGCTAATTGAGATATCTTATAAGGCTGGTCTTAACGTATCTTGAATCTTACTAACTTTTGGATAAGTTACGACTAAAGTGTAATTTAAGTTGTGATTGAATACAGATTTTACATTTACTACGTACTAAAGGCGGATGTAAGTGAAAGTGAAGTTGAATACGGTCCTTAAGATTTGAAAATAAACCTCGCTGAGAAAGAGTCTATATAGGCTATCCTATAGGTTATAGCCACCAAATTAGTGATGGGTCGTTCGCGAACGAACTGACTCTTTTGAACGACTCCTTCCTTTGAGCTGATAACGAGCTAGCTCGCTGGTTGAGAGCTGGTCGTTCGCGAGACACTTCCAGCTCCTTCAGCTCGCGACTCGTAAACAGCACACAGTCACGACACCCGCTCTCGAGAAACCAATGACATTCAATGCATGATCACGTGACATCTGCAGTTACTTTGAGAAAGAATAACCTTGGTGAGACCACGCCATATACCAATAGCGGACGGATGTGGAACTAATATATATATATATATATATATATATATATATATATATACTAATATTTATTTTATATAGTTCACAGAAAAAAGTACATACATATAATCATTGAAAACTTACATTAATACACTTTATAATTTTACATATAGATATACAATTTTTAATACAATTTCTAACATTAAATATTTAATTTTAAGATGTTTTATCTTGCACTTGCGTCTGGTTTTGTGCAAGACTCAACTCATTTTATAAATAAGCGTATAAACATATTTTTTTTTTAGTTATTTCTTATTTAAATCTTTTGAATATATACGTTTTATTATAATTATAGATAGGCCTAGTACTAAAAAAACTAATCCTTTTCTCCTTATTAAATCTTAGCTTATTCAATTCTTGTTATTTCATTAATTCTTTCCATTCTCATTTTCTAACCAAAAAGAGATATAAACCTATTTGCTTCTGTAACTTTGTGTTATTATTATTCATAAGTTTTCTTAGAGCTATTTTTTTATTCATAAGTAGGAACTCTTCATTTATAAATTTTATCCGAATTTCTTTTGTAGGTTGACATTCCAAAAAAATATTATGAATGTCATCTTCTCTGTGTCCACATAATGGGCAAATACTTTGAGGTAGATTACGCGGCTTTCGATTAGCTGATGTGTAGAAAACATATGTATATCATTGTAAACGTTTATGTTGCTGGCTTTGTTTTTTCATCTATTTTTTTAACTTAATACGATTGCCCCAGTTTTCCTTCTGATTCCTGATGCCATTAAATTAGACTATTATTAATACTTTCGATATGTTAGGCAACCAACTCTTGAACGAAGTCGTTTGCGATCTGTCTAGCAGTTCGTGAAAGAACTAGCTGACAATCAGGTCGCGAACGAAAGAACTAGCAATCAGGTCGCGAACGAAAGAGCTGGCAACCAGCTCGCGAACGAAGGAGCTGTCAACTTGCTCGCGAATGAACCGACTCTTTTGAACGACTATCTCTTGAGAGTGCGAGCTGACGAGCTAGCTTACCCCTAAGAGTTGGCTGGACCCATCACTACACCGAACTGAAAGAGCAGCCAGTGTCACCCATAGCAGTGAATTGTCAGCAAGTCAGCCTGTCGCTATCTTCATCAATTTATCTAAACGGCAATGGCTAAATGTGTGTGGATTGACCGGAACAGTTAAACTTAAAAATAATAATAATAACTTTTGTAACAATGTAATATACACTGCGATCGAAAAGTCCCTCCGCACCTCTATTAGTTCCAGTAACCCTAGAATACAACCGTGTAGAAAGTTGGCACTCTTCCATTGATTCCGGTTTGACAACGTCACACCCCCGTCCATCATATGCTTAGCGGCCAGTGCTGCCACTTGAATTCTCTGCCTAGAGGATTCTCGGCTACACAAACACTGCGAGAGACTTCTCGATCACACTATTACGCTAATTAAGATTAATTACATATATATATATATATATATATATATATATATATATATTAAACCGCATATGTTTAAGTGTCGTCAGATAATTTATCTAGGTATTTAAGAGGGATATCCTTTTCTAAGCATTATTTCCCATAGTTTTGTTCTATTTATTTTATAAAATGCTTTCTCGTAATCCACAAATAACATGTGAGTTTCGAGATTGTGTTCTCTTCTCTTTTCAATTAATTGATTTATGTTCCTATTCTTGCCTTGGGTCGTCTTCACTTTATCCGTCCGGCTATTCAATTGGGGAGATTGAGTTTGTTTAGATTTCCTCATAGCAGGTAACCGGCCTATTGATGATTAAGAAGTTGTATAAATGAGTTGCAGAAACTTGGACATTAACAAAAGAAGACAAAAGACGGCTTGAAGCCTCTGAAATGAGATATCTGCGATCAGTAGCAGGAATTTCACGACTTCAACATATGAGAAACGAAGAGATAAGAAATGAACTACAAATAGAAGAACTAAATTAACTCGTGAAGGATTATCAGAGTAAATGGATGCACCACCTAGATAGGATGGAGGAAGAGCGTTTCCCAAAGATAGCTTTCCAATATCGTCCAGAAGGCAGAAGAGATGTAGGTCGTCCGAGACTTCGATGGAGGCAACAGTTCTAATTGGGGACGGAACGGGTCGATAGGCCCATGCCGTGTTGTTGATTATGATGATTTAAGAGGGATAGCTGGAAAAGTAGTCTTCGTTTTCGTGGTTACCATGCTGCCGTTGTATCGAAGGTTCGCTGAATTAAACACAGTAGAAGACGATGAACTTAAAGGGAAATTAAATTCTTAGCAAGACTTCCTCCGAGAGATAAATGAAGCTAAGAACCTTATGTCATAGATTTACGTCACATAAAGGAACTCACTCCCTGATAGAGGGTTCGATGCAAAATTTGTTGGAAGTTTCTAGCCCATGTTCAATTTCCACTTTGATTAATCTCTGCGGTTAAAGGTTCGTTAAATAAAATAATAGGCCTACTACTCTTTGAAGAAAATAAACCATACGTGGGGATATCATTCGAAAAATGACAAAAAGAACTGACATTTTTAGAAACTCTTGAAGCTTATAGTAATGAAAAAATATAACCATTTCTTCTGCAGACATTTTGAAATGTTGTACTTACGTACTTACAAATGGCTTTTCAGGAACCTGGAGGTTCATTGCCGCCCTCGCATAAACCCGGCATCAGTCCCTATCCTGTGCAAGATTAATCAAGTCCCTATCATCATATCCCACCTCCCTCACATTCATTTCAATATTATTCTTCCATCTACGTCTTAAGTCGACCTGGTTGGCGAGTTGGTATAGCGCTGGCCTTCTATGCACAAGGTTGCGGGTTCGATCCCGGGCCAGATCGATGGCATTTCAGTGTGCTTAAATGCGACAGGCTCATGTCAGTAGATTTACTGGCATGTAAAAGATCTCCTGCGGGACAAAATTCCGGCACATCCGCCGACGCTGATATAACCTCTGCAGTTGCGAGCGTCGTTAAATAAAACATAACATTTCTACGTCTTAGCCTCCCCAGAGACCTTTTCCCCTCAGGTCATCCAACTAACACTCTATATACATTTCTGAATTCACCCACACGTGCTACATACCCTGTTCATCTCAAACGTCTGGATTTAATGTTCCTAATTATGTTAGGTGAAGAATACAATGCGTGCAGTTCGGCGTTGTGTAACTTTCTCCATTCTCCTGTAACTTCATCCCTTTTAGCCCCAAATGTTTTCCTAAGCACCTTATTCTCGAACCCCTTAACTTCTGTTCCTCTCTCAAAGTGAGAGTCCAAGTTTCACAACCATACAGAACAATCGGTAATATAACTACTGTTTTATAAATTCTAATTTTCAGATTTTTTGACAGCAGACTAGATGACAAAAGCTTCTTAACCGAATAATAAAAGGCATTTCCCACATTTATTCTGCGTTTAATTTCCTCCCGAGTGTCATTTATATTTGTTACTGTTGCTCCAAGATATTTGAATTTTTCACCTTTACAAAGGATAGATTTCCAATTTGTATATTTCTATTTCGTACTATGTTCTGGTCACGAGACATAATCGTATACTTTGTTTTTTCGGGATTTACTCCCAAATCTATCTCCTTACTTGCTTCAAGTAAAATTCCCGTGTTTTCCCTAATCGTTCGTGGATTTTCTCCTGACATATTCACGTCATCCGCATGAACAAGCAGCTAATATAACCCGTTCAATTTCAAACTCTGCTTGTTTTCCTGGGCTTTCCTAATGGTATATTCTAGAGCAAAGTTAAAAAGCAAAGGTGATAGTGTATCTCCTTGCTTTACTCTGCAGTGAATTGGGAAAGCGTCAGACATAAATTTACCTACTAGAATTATAAATTTTAATTCTTGCCATAATGATGGCAAACTGAATTCAATTCTAAGAGCTACTTCATAAACTAAGAGACCCTTGCTGTCGTCACATTAGTGATTTTTTTCTTAGAGCAGATCAACGCACGCTCGTGACCCTGTTTGAGTCCGTGTACCTGGACTCGACCCCACTACCAATTGGCTAATTTGATTCAACTGTGACGAAGGTCGCGTTGTTCTACTTCATGTTTATTCACTCACTCTGAGACTTGTCGTGCAATAAATCAAGTCATGGATCTGATATTTCGAATGGTAACTAATTAGCCTGTACATTACCAGCAAATGACTTCGAAACTTTAAAGACAAAATCACAGTGACTGTCTGTGATTATAAGTACCGCATCGTGATGTACTGTATATTGAAACTTCAGCCCATCAGTAATTACTGTCTAATTTTAGGATAATATTTCATGTTTCATGTTATGAACTGTTACTTTTCTTAGCTCAGGGCTACTGGAACTTTAAATACACAATCATTACGGTTTCCATTGACCACTGTTATTGTTAAATCTCGCATCTTTGTTTCAATAATATAAAATTACAAGAGAATACATGTTTGTTTAGTCAACTGTCAGAAGACAGGTTTGAACCTCATAAGTAACACCAAGAGAGCATCACTTATGAGGCAACTAAGCTAGGAGATAATGGGGTAGGATGACCAGTTCCTTTCCCCTTTCAATGTATACATCGCCGATTAGCTACATATCCCACTAAACAGACTTCAGATGCATACACAAAGTAATTATTCTTCCTCTGACACACATCGTCAAGTGAGATGTACTGACTGATAATTGATATACATATCAGCCAGAACCTCAGTCAGAGGTAAAGTGAATACTTAACGTTTTTTTTTGTCAGTTCTCGTTGATATTGAAGAGATCCGAAACTTCAAGGACAAAATTACTGTGACTATAACTGATCACTGAAGAGCCGGGGATTGGGGGAAATGACAAAATATGAAATCTATATCTCAAAAAAAAAAATTCATTTAGAAATATTAACCTTTCCTAATACAGGAGAAACAGCACGAAATTTAACGTCTGTTAGCATTACCAACCTCAGCACGAGCGTGTCTGTTATAAACGTCCCGAAATTGACGCTATCTCATTGTCGACACATAGCGACACTTTGTGCATAACATTGTGTCAAGAAAGCCTATTCGCAAAGAGCGACGTATTTGGAGATGGTTTAGAGAGAGCCCTTATCCTTGAATAATAAAGAATTCGACGACCAAATTTAAAACTGAATGACAGATGTGTTGGAGGCGTTATTAATTGGGGTAAGGTCGGTTTATTTTTGCGAGGAAGACGATCCCTAAAAAAAATCCGTCGGGTGTCCACGAAATCAAGAAATTACTCCCAAATTAAATTCAGCATTACATCTTTGCAAGAGGTAGTAGGCCCTAAATATCAATACCTTGAAAACAATATACTTTGTATAGCCTACTTGAACTCAGTAATGAGTTTTGGAATAATATTCTGGGGGAATTCTACAGATAGTAACAGTATAATCCTACCACAAAAAGTAGGTAATTAGAATAATAGTAGGGGTCAAATCCAGGGAATCGTGTAGAATCATTTAAAAAATCTACAAATAACGCCCAAGACATGTCAATATATTTTTTCAATAATAAACTTCCTCCTATGTAATCGTGAGAACTTTGTATGTAACTAATTCAACAGTTCATAGTATAAACACTCGTCAAAAAAATTACCTTCATACTTCATCGGCAAATCAATCGTTCTATAAAAAAGGAGTGCGTTACAGAGCAGTAAATATTTTCAACAGCCTCCCTCAAACTCAAAACATAAGATTATTTAGGGCCAAATTAAGGAAGTGTCTAATTTCTCAGGCCTCCTATTCTGTAGATGAATTTATAACATTCAACAACTCTGCAGGAATATTTCTATCTTGTATTAAGAATGTACTAGGGAAGATCGAAAAGTAACGCACAACAATTTCTTTACGATATATATTTTGGTTCGGACATTAAAAGTTGGCAGATAGTTATAGTTTGAATCTTGCGCTACAGACAGCAATAGCTCGATTAGGTGCCACCCTGGCGGAACGAGCGGTAACTACTGAGTAAAGATGGAACATATGCTAGCATCGTCTACTTGTGAAGAGTAGTAAGGTGTAGTCCATTTTTCTGAGCAAAACAAAATAGTCCGAGTGAAATCCACAGGGAAATGTTGGAGTGTATGGTGCTGATTGTCTGGACCGTAGCAACATCTCCAGGTAGTGCAGGTTCTTCGTAGAGGGCCGAGTAAATCTTACCGATGAAGCATGTTCCGGCTTACCAGTGACCGCTGCAACACCACCCAGTGTCAGAGGCATTGAGGGGGCAGTCATCCACCCTACAGCCCAGACCTCGCATCGTCTGAGTTTCACCTCTTCGGACCAATGAAAAAAATTCCTTGGAGGCCAACGCTTTGGTTCGGATGAAGAAGTGAAATCAGTCGTGCGCAGATGGTTATACGCTCAGAAAACGGAGTTTTATGAACGAGGTTTACTGAAGCTGGTGTCACGATGGGGAAAATGTGTCGAAAAACTTTATTCCTGTGTTGAAAAATAGGTAAAACACGTAGCTTTCTTCTGCATTATTGCGTTTTGCTTACCTATTAAATACGTTGCCACAAAAAGTTGTTGTGCATTACTTTTCGATCCTCTCTCGTATAAATACTATCCCCACAGTCTAGTATATACAGTCACGAAGCTTAATACGTAGTAAATATGCATTAATAGATAGTTGCTAACCACTAGGATCGCTAATATCGCCTCATTACAGACATAGAAATAGTACCGGTACAGTCTATTGTTCCTAGCACCCTCACAACTCAAGCTTCGTGACTGTATATACTAGACTGTGTTATCCCCTTGTATTGTATTAGTATAGTGTAAAACTCTTCTGTATAGGCCTATATTTCAATTAGACTGTGACTATTAATTAAGACTTTGCAGTACTGTTCAGATTTTTTTTTTATTTTTTTTTTTACTTTTCCTATATCTTTTCGTAATTTTATTGAGCACATTTTAGGGTATTAGAGTCCAGGAAAATGAACTTAATACAAGAAAGTGTTTGCGTACAGAAGTGGATATTCACAGATGTCACTCAGTCGAATCTCAACTCGGCTAAGACCATTCTGCTGCAAGCTAATGACTAAAAATTAAACTACGCTTAGCTAGTTGGCAACGCTCGGGTTTGTACAGTATAGTATACTAGGTACTGCGTTGCTTGTGACTGGGTAATTTGAAGATGGTATGGCGCATGTTATTGGTTCTTTAAGAAAATCTAAGCTCTTGTCCAAAACTCTTCAGTAGATCGGAAATATATCAAAGTAAATATGTCAGTATTATACAAATCTTTCAAGTAGAAGCTCCCTATGAAGCAGGCTTGAATAGTTTCAAGGGAAAAATTGTTCCGGGGCCGGGTATCGATCCCGGGTCTCTTCGCTTAGCGCACGAGTGCTCTACCGACTGAGTTATCCCAGAAACTATACTCGACACGTTAACAGAAAGCCACAATTTAAGTCAACACAGTATTGTGTGCACTCAAAGTTGGGTTTCTGGCGTCTTGTCAGCCCATTTGAGTTGAGTGGATATAAAAGGAAAATATGTCAGTATTGTCACTGATAAGCTTACCTTACGTCCCATACTTGAAGATTCGTTCGTAGTATGAAAATTTTAATCAGATACCTATTATGAAGTATGAAAAAATGCCCGGTGCTTTAGGTGGCTTTTCTTTTCCTGTGTTGCAAACGCACCGTAACCTGAAGCTTTAGCGTGTTTGCGGTATAATTTGTTATAACGAAATTACTTCGAGGATGATGATGATGAAGAAGACAGTGGACTAGGCAAGAAGATTTTTTTCCTTCGAACTTATTCCTTCTAGCGTTACTGTTTTCTTCATATTTTAATTAAATGACGGCAGAAAGAGAAATGGACGCGCGCCTAATCAGAGTCTGTATGTTATGCAAAGGCGTGAGACAGGTTTCTTTGTAATACCTTGCTTCCCGTGTAATTTTGACTTCATCGTTCTTACATTATCGCAGTTTTATAACCTCATCGTCCCTGATATTGAAAACGGATGTTAAAAAAGCATTAAAATTTCCAGTTCGAATAAACACCCTACAAAACCGCTACCGTATTATTTCTAAGCCAAGAGAATTGTTTAAATGTTTCTCTTTCTTTTAATGTGCGACTTCCTGCTGTGTAATTATTACAATGGCGGCATAAAAACTGTATGGCATTACTTTATTTTACGGAACAGTGATTGTTGATTAAGAATACATGCTACCACGCAAGTATATATTGCCTATACCCAGTAGACTATATATGCGGTAGGTTATATATGACACATAGGTCTGCTGTATTATGTACATACACATGTCTATGTCGGTTCAGAATTATTTATATGATTCTAAATGTTGTGTTAAACATCTTGATTACACGACTTTTAACACTATATCACTTATGAATATAATTTTGGTCATCACTAGGGCTTGGAAGTTTAGGAAAAATATATATTTTTTTCGAATGTCCGAAGATGAGGCCCAACATAATAGCCTATATGTTTATTTTGGGTCATTGTAGGCTATAAAATGGTGTGTTTTATTTGCCCTTTTTCGCCTTTTTCACCTTTTTCGGCGATTTTTGCCTTATTGGTCCTTTTTTAGCCTTTTTTTAAGGTCTTAATGGTTTTTTTTTTTTTTTGCAACTTCACCTTCTTTCGACTACATTTTTACTGCCATATATACAAATCAAGAATCAATCACAAGATCTCGCTTGCTTCAAGCATGCATCAATGACATCCGTTAAGAAATTTCTCGATGTTTCGCAATGCGCTGTCAGAAAACCGACGATCCTTTACACCTATGAATCTGGAGATGACTATTGTGATGTAATGCAATGCTAACTGAGGTAAGGTTTTCAAAGTCCAATTTCTGTAACCCTAGTGTTCTTCAGCCAAATATGATTCTAGTTACACTAATTTCAATTTCTTTCTCCAGGATGTCCATTACAGATTCGCTGAATTCATTCTAGATGACAAAAATCTTTCGTTCTGAATTCTCAAAGTAATTTTTTTGACAAACTAGGAATTCCTTTTTCAAATTATGTTAATCTAAAAAGTATATAATGTCTGAAAGAAGAAGAATTTCATTCATATAGTTTCTTTCGCACTGTATGTTGTATATCACCAGAATTTTGTATTTTTGAAACATTATATTCATTAAATATATAATTAAAACTGAAATTATTAATTAATTTGGATCACCTTTTTACGTCCCTTTTTCCAGTCTTTAGGTCCTTTTTAGGATTTTTTAGGTCTTTTTAGGCAATTTATAGGTGTTCAACTTTCGAGCCCTAGTCATCACTTTCACGTGCTAATTGTGAACTAGTTTATAAATATCTAGTTGACTAATTTCAGGTTAGTAGGAGCCATCTTCAGAACTAGTCTATTCACAATTACCACGTGAAAGTGATCACCATAAATTACTGTATATTCCGTTGTGTTAAAATTGAAATAATTTGCAACGGTCTTTCCTAGGTCTTCAAAGTTTCCGGTCTTAGTCATACCCTGGCCTAGAGGGAGAGGAAGTTGTGTCTGAGAGTAAAAACTAATTAACACAAACTCGGGAAAGGGAAGTAGTGCAAGAAAAGGATCGTACAAAACAATGCAGGTATGCACATCGCATCAACAATGGATAACCATTGCAATTAGAACCATGGTCCAATGGCCTGTTTAATGTACATACATACATACATACATACATACATACATACATACATACATACATACATACATACATACTAGGCATAGTAACAGTATAACAAAATAGGATATAGGCTAATCCCTAGGTCAATAATTACACTACAACAATACAGTAGTCACAACCAAAAAGTACAGCAGGGCACAAAACTATTTTTAAAATATTATAAAGCAGATAGAACTCTACTTTGGTAAATTGTAAGAAGTACCTCACTCTACGCCCCGCGCCGTGGCGTCGTGGTCTAAGGCATCCTGCCTAGAATTGGCGTTACGGAATACGCGCTGGTCCGAGTTCTCTCGGGGAAAGGAATTTTCTCACGAAATTTCGGCCAGTGTATGGGACCAGTGCCCATCCAGAATCGTGATACACTTGGGCAGCTTTAATAGATAGCGAAATCCGGTTGCGAAAGCCAGCTATAACGGATGGGGGGGATCATCCTGCTAACCCCACGATACCTCCATTCTGGTTGGATGATCGTCCACCTCTGTTTCGGCATGTGAACGTCTGGTCAGCACCCGGTTGGTCGGTCTGGGCCCTTCAAGGACTTTATAGCCACGGATTATTATGATTATTATTATTATTATTATTATTATTATTATTATTATTATTATTATTAGTATTACCTCACTCACTTGCTTGTAATTATTAGAATAATATATATAAAGGTTAAGAAATAAGAATGTTTGGTTCAAATACACAGAATCAGAAGTAGCAAATGTAACTAGGTATCAAGGCTGTAGTCTTTGGTGATTACGTTTTGATATGTATATACGAAATTATTAGGCAATGGATGAGTGTTTTACCGAATTACCGTATACACACGATTTTAGTAGGAGATATTTTGTAATGACACTTTTGTATGCTGATGATCAAGTCATAATTACCAATAATGACAGTAACTTACGAAGATAATATTTAAATTAAATAAAAGCAACAGGGAAATTTATGTAATCCCAGGGATTACGTGAATACGCCCTGTTTTTGATATGTAATTTTTAGGTTAGGTAAGGGTGGATTTGAGGATTACATACATACTATAATATAATAAATACGATTACCAATTTCAACTTTTACACGCTGATATATAATGGATTTCTCCTTTTTTAATGTTGAGTATCCAACCCACTTGTATGAGTGGATTCATCTAGCTTGCATTTGCACGATCGACTATTTACGTAAGGAAAGATGTCATTGATTTATTTTATACGCATTTAATTGGGAAACTGTCATCTATCGGTTGAGGCAATAACGAACGCTATGGTGCTGTCTGTAATCGACTTTAGGAATTTCATCTCACAATGTGTTACACATTTTTCCAATTTGTAGATCGCATGTAAGTGTTTAACGCATGTAAATATCAATGTCTTTTTTTTCTGTCAAAGAGTAAGATCGAAGATTATGATAGAACAAAAACATTTAAACAGATTTAAATTCTTAGGCATCACTATTTCCCATTTCATTATGACTAGAAAGGAAAAAGTGAAAAATTTTCGTACTTAAATGGTACCATCAGAAAAACTGTGAGCAATAAAGTAAGGAACGAGAAGATTTTAAAATTTTGCAAGTTTATGTCAATGTCAGTTCTGATATACAGATGTCAAACACGAGTCACGATGGAGAGCGATAAAGTAAGAATATCGGTGGATGTTAATGAAATGCCTTAGGAATATTGCTGGTTATAAAAAAAAACCTGAATTAGAGAATAGCTTAAAATATTCGCAATAAAGAAGACAAGTAAAAACTATAGAGGCAAATGGACTGAGTATATGCACAGGATGATCAGTTCTAGTTTTCCATATAGACCCTAGGTAATTTATAAAATATAAACACATCGACAAAGGAAACTAAGATAAGCCTCAATGACAATAAAGATGAAGAAGAAGAAGAAGAAAATAATGATGATGATGATAAAATAAAATAAAATAAAATGCAAATGTTAACAAATAAATACATATAAATTGTACTGTACCGGTTCCAATAAAAAAATCTATATAATATTCTGGACATTATAACATACCAAATATAGAAATGAATACAAAAAAAATGTAACCAAGAGCAAATATTACATAACAGCGTAGTAGACCAGAAGCCACTACTGAAGACTAGAGACCCGCTCATTAGATCAGAAATCAATTAATGAACCTTGTAAAAAATGTGGATTAAGAGTAAAAGGGGACTAGCGAGTAATAAAAGGGAAGAAACAAATCGCGAACTATATGGAGGAAAACCAGACGAAAAGAAGATAAATACCATCGGATAACACAGAAACTAGTGACGGACAGAATTGAATAACTTTGAAAATCGATTATAACACAGAAACTAATGACGGACAGAATCGAATTACTTTGAAAATCAATTACTTTGTTCTCGAATAATGTTAAGAATCGAAACACTTATTCGAATAAAGTTCTCGAATACTTTTATCATTGGGATAACGACTTGATTACTCATCTCGGTTGTTCTCGAATAGTTCTCGGCTGGTTCTTATTTCTCGGTTCTCTTATCCAACATCCAGCATGACACCGATAACGATAGCAGTGTATTGTGCAAGCACAGGAGTTTCTATTTATTATTTTAATCAGATACTGCAACTTCCGATAAAGAGAGAGAGAGAAGGACGATCTGGAGGAAGTTTTTATTGCATACAACTGCATCATATTTGTAGGCGAGGTTAGTAGAGTGTATACGATTGGCGAGCAATCGGTATTCTCGAGATGTTTCTTCTCTATACTACGGTATTTAATTTCTTTCTGTTTTCGTTCTCCACTTCTCGCAGTTCTACCATCTGAGCAAAGTATTCGAATATTTCTTCACGATTCGAGATATATCTCAAAAACTTAGAAGAATCTAAGAATTCGTATTTTTTATTCGAATACTCCCATCACTAATAGTAACCGTTACAGGCTCCTTGTTCGTGGAATTTTCGAAAAATCCGTCTAAAAACTTGTACATGACATAGGAACGTATATTTATTACAAAGGAATTCTAAATGTTTTCTTTTTCCTATGCCACTAGGTTGTCTTTCGACATTTCTGGTCTTCTCTCTTGGAACTGGCTTACGTGAAACCCACTTTTGAGGTTGGGGCGCCTGAAAGGCAGAGTTACGTTACCCCGATGATATGATAGGATGGCCACGTATGTTTGTGTGACGCCAGGAGAGACAACTTCATATGCACGTCACATCAGCTATTTGCCAAACATAGTTGTCAGACTGACTGCGGCAAATGTAAAACACTCGCACTTAACGTTCCCATTACTTATTTCACAAGCCAAAAACGGTGACGCGGAATGTAAATTTAAACAATCTAAATTCCAGACACAGGAACAATTCCCTTTAAAAAAATCGTTGTAGTCTGAACGGAAATAGAACTCGGGACCTCATGAAATATGGGCAGAAGCTTTGAACACTAGACCATGAGGTTGGTCAACTCTAAATTCTTATTGTTGAATCATTGTTTTGATTAACATCACAAAACGATTAGTTGTTGACTCGTGGCGCATGAGCTGAAGTGATGTATGAGCTGACATGTAGACATGATGCTTGTCGTGCGATAGGTGGAGTTAATATTAAAATTCTATAGGCAGTACAAAAATATACGTTTGTATATACTCGTATATTTCCTATCTCTGTTTCCTAAGTTAGACATTGTCTATGAGATTGATTGTTTCGCTTAATACTTCTGACAACATCTGATGGTTTCTTTCGAATTTCTTCATGAAAAACACACACATATGTACACATGCCGGTATATGTTTGCAAGAAACGAAGCTGTGCTAGAAAGAACGGATGAAGAAAAGATAATGCTGAACCTGATCAGGAAGAGAAAAAGAAATTGTCTGGGTTACTAAGAAGAAACCGCGTACTGAAGGACGCACTGGAAGGAATGGTGAACGGAAGAAAAGTTCGGGACAGAAGAAGATATTTAATGATAAATATTAAGCTACGTGGATCATATGCGGAGACTAAGAGGAAGGTGGAAAATAGGAAAGATTTGAGAATATTGGATTTGCAGTGAAATACCTGTCCTTGGACAGAACATTATGAATGAATGGATTAGGCCTAATTAATGTTTGCTTATCAAACCAATTGCATATTTAATTCCATACACCTAATTATTTACGTATCACATTCCTACGCCTAAGGCGTGCGGTAATGTCAGGATTAAGGTATGCACTGTAAGCTGGAAGGTTGCGGGTTCGATTTCCGATTATCATGACTTTTCTCACTGATCTAATCTTTCCGATTGCAATATGGACCTGGGATTCACTCAGTTACTAGAAGAAATGAGGACCAAGGCAAAGGCGATTAGTATGGAGGACTGGCATGTCTACTAGTGGCCTGCAATATTTGAACATGAAACACATTCAAATTTCGTCCTTATTTCATGTGAAAATCCAATCGTAAGGTCTATGCTAAAATCCTTAAAACTTGAAGGGGTGGGAGTGGAGGACAACGTATATTTTTGTAACAAGGTGAAACAAATACGACAGGCTTCTTCTTGCAGAGCGAATATCGAACTTCGCCATAATCGACAAACTTGAACCGATCATCCCATGAGGTGGGAGCTAGATCCAACAAAATTTATATATTTTTATCCACTGTCGAAAGGAATGATATAGGTCTTTTTTTGTCCACATCCGTGGAGTAACGGTCAGCGCGTCCGGCCACGAAACCAGGTGGCCCGGATTCGAATCCCGGTCGGGGTTGAGGTTTTTTCCGGGGTTTTCCCCGGGGTTTGAGGGAGCAAATGCTGGGTAACTTTCGGTGCTGGACCCCGGACTCATTTCACCGGCATTATCACCTTCATATAATTCAGACGCTAAATAACCTAGATGTTGATACAGCGTCGGAAAATAATCCAATAAAATAAATAAATAAATAGGTCAGTTTAGGTTGTGACAACCGTTAGCTATTTCTAGGTCCAACAAAATCCATACATTTTCCTCCACTGTAGAAAGTAATGATGTAGGTCATTTTAGGTTGTGACAACCGTTAGACAACGGCTAGATCCAAAAAAAATTCATACATTTTTCACCACCGTCAAAAGTAATGATTAAGATCTTTTTACATTGTTACAATTATTAGCCATTTCTAGGGCCAATAAAATTAATATATTTTTCTGTACTGTCACATGTAATGATATAGGTCATTTTAGATTGTGAAAACCGTTAGCCGTTTCTAGGTCTAATAAAATGCTCACTTTTTTTTTCCGATGTGCGCGAAAGTTTTAAAAGTACCCTACTTAAATTTAATAACAAAGAATGAGAGAGAATCAAAACCTAAGGATCTTCATAATGTGTTTCATTTTATTTTCAGCATTAAATTAAATTTTATCCACTGTCGAAAGAAATGATCATTTTATGTTGTCACAACTGTTAGCCGTTTCTAGGTCCAACAAAATGCAAACATTTTTCTCCACCGTCGAAAGTGATGATATAGGTCATTTTAGGTTTTGACAACCATTAGCCATTTCTAGGTCTAACAAAATTCAAACATTTTGCTCCACCGTCGAAGTGATGATATAGGTCATTTTAGGTTTTGACAACCATTAGCCATTTCTAGGTCCAACAAAATTCGAACAATTTTCTCCATCGTGTGATGATATAGGTCATTTTAGGTTTTGACAACCATTAGCCATTTCTAGCTCCAACAAAATTCAAACATTTTTCTCCACCATCGAAAGTGATGATATAGGTCATTTTAGTTGTGACAACCGTTAGACCTTTCTAGGTCCAATAAAATCCAAACATTTTTCTCCACCGTCGAAAGTAATGATATGTTATTTTATGTTGTGACAACCTTAGACCTTTCTAGGTCCAACAAAATTCGTACATTTTTGTCCACCGTCGAAAGTAATGATATAGGAAATTTTATGTTGTGACAACCGTTAGCCATTTCTAGATCCAACAAATTCTTTTGAATGACTCGGTGCATGTTTTCAATAAAACAGGATGCGGTTCAGCTGTCTGTTGCTTACACTAGGAAATCAAGCTACAAATAATAAGGGATTAAAGAGCAGCTCCACCAGGTATACAATAGTAGGCAATGCGCTGAAATGTTGGTGTCGTAATGGGAAGCAGTAGCTGAAGAGGATATTCTTATGCAAATACGAAGCTGCGTGCAGCTACCGGCGGGGCGTTGTGCTGTCACCCGCATAAAGAAATAGAGGGAGGAGTGATGTGGGTGTAAGCTATGTTATATGTAAGAGAAGTATATTAACTAGTCTAGTGTAAGTGATGACAACATGATTAAGTTGCTGAAATTCGAGCCGTCTCAAGTGTCACTTGAGAGTGATGAGAAGACACGGTGACAATAGTGAAGGCGACATGATACGAATGCTAAGTAAGGAGTATCATCCGGAGTAGCTACTGAGGATTAATTAACACATTTAAGTACGCGAATACACGTACAATTGGCCCAATTAGTAGGGTGTCAGATTTCCAAACAGAAATTCGAGTTTAAGCGTCGGCAAGCACAGGTAGAATTTAAGATGAACGAAGGGAAATTTTGTAGAAATAATGAAGCTTTTTTCGTGAATAAGTGTGATATTCCAAATGATAGACTCATATTAATTATATTATAAGTACAACTACTAGTAGGTCTACTATTACTACTAACACTATTAGTACTATTATTATTACTGACACTGCCACCACTATTACTATTATCCTATTGGACTAATTACCTGATTCTTTTTTTCACAAGTTTTCTTCAACTGTAAGGCGAATGTCAGGTAATCATATGGCCAATAATCTCATCTAATACCAGCTATCACCAATCCCATGGACAGTAAATAGGCCTACATCCTTAATAGCTTAATAAAAAACCATTACTGTTATCACTACTAATAGGGTAAATTAGGGTCTGTTGGACAGTCGGGCATGTTGGACACTTTGTACTTTAAAGTGTAACCTCGCCACTTGTGGGCACCACATTCTGCTATAAGTCAATGAGCGACGTAGCCACGAGTGGGGCTACTTCCGTCATTGACTTCTAGCAGAATGTGGTGCTCACAAGTGGCGAGGTAACACGTTGAAGTACAAAGTGTCCAACGTGCCTGACTGTCCAACAGACCCTAATTTACCCTACCACTACCACTATTACTTCCACTATTACTACTCCTACAACTACTACTATTAATACTATTAGACACTATTATATATGTAATACAGATAAGAGAAAATGTCAGTTTTCAATCATATAGGCCTAATAATAGTAATAACGTCATCATATTAGCCGATGAATAAGCCGTTTTTTTAATCTAAATCTCAACTTTAGAAAGTTATAATTAATAACTGACTTTATTGAACACACTTGTGAACAATTTGTTCAATTTTTCAGTCATTTTTTATTTCTTCTGGAGGTCTGGCCCAGGATCTCGCAGAGTGAAGTTTTTTTTTTTACTTGGCTATTTTATGACGTATTCGCCATAGATTACCTGACATTCGCCTTACGGCTGGAGAAAACCTCGGAAAATCTCCAATCAGGTAATCAGCCCAAGCGAGAATCAAACCCGCGCCCGAGCTGAATTCTGGATCGGCAGGCAAGCACCTTAGTAGACTGAGCTACTCCGGTGACTGAAGGGTTATTGTGGAGTTTTGGTGGAATAATGATGATAATAGAGAGGAGAAACAAGAATAACCTTACAAGAAAAAATTTCATTCAAAGATGACAATTCTTTCTGCTTTCTAAAATAACGCAATAGATAGGAGCCTCTACGATTGGACCACTCGAAAAGTTGTATCGAGAACGATCGATAGTTTTGCACAATGCTACGAAGGATCTCATCATTCTGATTGTAGGTACAAAATCTGTCAGTCTACGAGACAGGGAGTACATTTGCCAGATAAAAGATAGCTCACACATTTCGGAAAATATTGTAGGATATCAGACCAACTGGATCGGCTTCTGAGGAATTTGTATGTAGTCTGAAGTGGCTTTTCAATAAATAACCTCAATGTTTATTGCCTAAAATGTGTAGAACTGGTAATATAACATTATTATTATTATTTTGCAACTTATTTACTTTAAGCCTTAGCTGAACGGGATGTAGGCTCCTACGTCATGAGACAATGGGCACTGAGTATCAGTAAGCTTTTAGGAGCCTTTAATGGGACAGCTTTGCTTTGCTTTTACCTTCTGATTTTGCTGAATCTGTTGTAAAATAACGCCAAACTATAGATGCGTATTGCATTTTTACCTCATTAATGCGAAGCGCAGTATTTTTTTCTTTTAATTGTTTATTGTTATTGTTTATTGTTAGTAAAATAACATGGACAAAAATACAATCTTAGTTCTTCCCTGAAGGAGTAAAAAAACTCGTGCTCAGGGAGATGTCTAAACACAAAGATAAACACAAAGGTAATTATTTGACACAAACTGGGTCAATTAAATTTAAAAATACAATTTCAATTTTAACAATTTAAGTCATACAATTACATATACATATTAAATCAATATATATCCTTTAAAAATTAAATTCCTAACGCTATTTTTGAAATTTCTGATACTAAAATTTTCCAAATTTGGGTATTTCTCAATTATTTTATTGTATAACCTTGGACCAAAGTAGGTACCATGGCTCAGAGCTGTTCTTGTGAAACACTTTGGTTCCTCTAGTCGTATAAAATCGGATCTTTTAGTTCCATATTTATGATGATATAATTCGAATTTATTACGATTTTTATGTATGAAAATTAATAAGGCAATATAATAAATCTGTTTAATTTTCAAAACATTAAAATCAGTAAACAAAAGCTCAGATGAGTAATCAATTGGTTTATTAAGGCATATTTTAATTATTCTTTTCTGAAGTGAGATTAGAAATACATGCATGTCCCCACCCTAAAATTCCATACTGAAGAATGGATTGAACTAAAGCTAAATAAATGAGACGTAAAATATTAACTGGTAAATATGACCGAAGTATAACAAAGATATAAATTGTTTTACGTAATCTATTGCATAAATATGTAATATGTTTGTTCCATCGTAAGTGTTGGTCGATTGTATTGCCTAAATACTTAACTTCTGAGGATTCGGTTAATATGGGACATTCACAATTTTGAGAAGAACAATCTGAATGATGAATTTTGAGCCTAAAGGAAAATTGAGGAGATTGAAGACCACTGGACCTTAGTGAAAATGGAACAACAGTTGTTTTGGATGTGTTTAAGGAAAGAGCGTTTGAATCAAACCACTCTTTAATTACCTGTAATCCATTATTCGCATTAATATAAGTATTAAAATCAAGCTTAGAGAAAGAACAAGTTATTGACTGTAATGAAACCACCATTCTAATAGCAGTGTTATAAAGTAAATCAACGTGCTTATGACACTAACATTTGCTATCAAAAATACACCAAAGATGTCGAAGCGCCTGCACTGCATACTCTCAACAACCCGCACAACATTTGCTTAAGAGCGATGTACAGTACTTTATCTTGCTAAAACGTGGACCTTGTTGGAGTTTTATTGCTTGTAGTGTGAGCACGCAGTGCAGGCGCTTTGACATCCTGGAATACACCATAAACTTTGACACTATCGATTCTGTTAATTTGATTCAAAATTGAAGATTGGACATAAAAAAGTGCCAAAGACAAAACCCTAGAAAGCAGGGCTTTCTTTTGCAACTGGTAATGTGATGTGATACATTTTGCACATCCATGGGAGAAACTAGGTTCTAAATAAAATGAAAGTGAGCCTTATCTCTTTTCTTAGTGCACTGATCCAGAGATATAGTCTTCTTTTTTGAAGAACTAATTTTGAAAGATGTTGACACTTAACAGCTTTTTTTATGTCCAGTCTTAAATTGTAATTTTTTTTTTCAATTGAACGAAAGTAGTTTTCTTAATGTTTTGAAACACTTATTTTCAAACCATTGTCATCAGACAATCTTACGATATGTCTTGTCTAAGGCTAAGCGATCGACGAGCCCTGCATTCTCGTATTCTCTTATTTCAAATTCTGCGCACCGCTACCCCAATCTATTTGGCTTCTCGTTTTCAAAATTTATCCGCATATCATCAGCTAAGTACCAGATCTCATCATAACAATTTACTCATTATACCTTACCACAAGACATCTTTATATTCTTCATCTTATACAGTATCAGTTGCTAGAAATCGGAACTCGCTTCCGAGTGATGTAAGGGGTTGTTGGACAATAACTTTATTTGGGTCAAATTTACATAAATTCTTGCTTAACAGATTAATTACTGATTAATATTTGTTACTTATAATGAAACTAACATCTGTCCATTCTTATTATTACCATTAATGTATCTAAATAGAATACAAAACCTTTAATGGCAAAATCTCATTACATTAATATTCTTATGATTTCAATATATTTTAGATTTATATTTTGCTCCCTATAACATAATTCTAGTAAACTTCTATTAAATTAATTTTATCATTTTTACCAACTAGCTATCTCAGCTTAATTATAATTCTTTACATATTGGATATAGACTGAACTGAATTACATTAGGTCATAAATTAAGGAGTTAGATACAGCTTACAGTAGTAAATTTTTTGGAAACATTCAACATGTTTTTCCTCCATTACTGTATCTTGTACAATAATGAAAATTGGTATGTGTAAAACACTATTCTTCTGCTATGTGAAAAAAATTACGATTCAAAAATATTTATAAATAAATATATATATATATATATATATATTTAATTTAAAGTTCGTTGTGCAGTGATGAAGCGTTTCCCTCATAATTCATAAACTTGTTAACTTTTTCATATTCTCTCTCTTTTATTTTATTGCTGAAACTCAATGTTTACAATATCATACTCTTTCAACTACATTCCTTAATAAACAATAATTTTTTGGTCATTTTTTAAAATGAATTTATTTTTTTTATCAGACAATCTATCAAAGATAGAGAAGTGATTTTGCATCATATTGTAGATATGACATGCATAAATACACACAAAAATTTCATCACAGAATACTGCATACTTTTTGAGTTATGAGGGAAAAGCTTCATCACTGCACAGTGAACTTTGAATTTTGAAAAAAAAAAATGTAAATAATTCTTTAATCGTAAAAATATGTTTATCATATAGCAGAAGTACAGTGTTTTACACGTACTAATTTTCATTATTGTACAAGTTAGAGTAATGGAGGGATAAAAATGTTGACTATTTCCAAAATTTTACTCCTTTAAGCTGTACCTAACTCCTTAAGTTATTACTTTATCTTGTAGGTTTTATTTCAATTTAAATAAACATGTACTAGTCGTTCAAACTTAACTGAAGAATATTGCTGCAGAATCTTTTAAGTGTATTGTAAATATTCATGATTTAAATATGTATGTCGCTATTGTATTGATTAAGGCTGGTTGAGTGGAAGAGAAGACCTTATGGCCTTAACTCTGCCAGTGAAAATAAAACATTCTATTCTATTCCTTCTATTCGACAATGTAAAATAGATTGACAGTCATCAATTTTTTTATTGTACGAACGATTTTTAAGTCGTCGGAGAATAATAAACAGTAAGGATTCATTCTTATACAGAAAAGATCCTAAAGTTCAAAGTCTATTAAATAGGATTGTCTGTCACTGAGATATTTATTAACCAGTTTACATAACTTAGCGTATAGTATATTCAGTGTTTTCCATATTATGAAGGCATATGTTAAATATATCATTATTACTGTAATACTCGTATAAGATTCCTATAACAATATAATATAGAAGTTCACATGTTAGTATAGAGTCCTCTTACGCCTCAGGATACATTGTTATGGATGTTTAATTTAACATGTTTACATAAATGCTATACAATTCAGGACGTTAAGTTGCTATGGGTGGTCTGTTAATTATTCTTCAGTGATTGCAGTCTCTATTTTACATTGCTGATACCCAGCCGTCACGAATATTGAAGCCTCACGATTGCAATAGAACCATCTCGATGGTACGTGGACGAAACGGGTTTCATTATACTGGTAGTGCGCATTTAATTAAAACACGGAGATAAGTAGTAAATTAGTCATACTTCTTCCCACAAACCATTCATCACCATTATCTACTTTCAAGGATTATACCTTGGCTCTCCCCGTGAAACTAAACTAGATATTAAAAAAATTTGTTTTAATGAGGATGATAAATATTTTTCGCAATTATAAGCTTTAAGTCTGGTGCCTTGTAGGAATTCAGTTCCTTGTTCTGTTACCGGTGTTGACACGTTTTCTAGTCCATTTGCCTAAGCTATCATTCAAAAGACATTCATAAATATGATTAATAACACTAGTCAACAAATTTCAACTTTTAAAATTGTACAGAAATGAAACATTGTAATTATCAATTTATTTACAATGCTGAATCCGAAAATATGTATAACCCATTTTTCAGCTGCACTTTCAGATTTTCAATTATTGCACTTATTACATTTCTGAAAATTGTGTTTATTTATTTATTTATTTATTTATTTATTTATTTACTTGTTTATTTATTTATTCATTCATTTATTTAATATGACATGATTAAGGCCATAAGGCCTTTTCTTCCAACCTACCAGATAGCATATATAAATACAAAAAAGAAATACAAACACTGATGAAAATAATACAAACTATATTAAAGCCCTACAGAGGGTCAACAGGGTCAAAAGAACACTATAGAGCTCTCATCGAGCTAATACAAAAAAAAGGAAAGAAAAACAGAGATAGCAATGGTGATAGTGATAACTGATGATTATGATAATAATAATAATAATAATAATAAGAATAATAATAATAATAATAATATAATAAATACATTACATATTAATTGTCAATATTACAACAGCATAGTTACAATATTTATTATATGTCATGGGTTAAGCCGAAGTTGCGCAACTTGACAGGTGTTCAACATGCAATTCCATGAACTGGAATGTGATTCTTTAATTTAAATTTGAATTTTGATATTGTCCAACAGTCTCTGACATGGTCAGAAAGAGAAATCCAGAGTCGTATTGTATTGTATTGTATTGTATTTATTAACATTCGATGGTATTCATACATTGCTTTACAGCTAGAATATGGAACAAGTCAAAAAACTTAATACTATTATAAAGTCTTAATTATAGTCACAGTCTAGATGAAATATATAAGATCAGACTTACAATACACACTATCTACCAAAAAGTAATTGGGCACCCATGATTTTAGTTAATTTAGTATGTTATTTGACTCTTGTGGCCGGTATGTGTTGCAGTGAGCAAGAGAACCAGTTGAGAAAGAGATGGCGCGTGGTGAGAGCTATCAGACTTTGATAAGGGCATAATTGTGGGCTCCCACCTCAGTGGACTGTCTAGCAAGGCAATAGCCGCTAAGGTAAACAGGCCCAAATCAACAGTAGCATTCGTCCTACGTAAGTGGAAGGTCGATGGACATTGTGGCAATGGTGAAAGTTCAGGGCGACCGAAAATTCCGATCAGCAGAGATTGCAGAACCCTAAAACGTGAGATTATAAAGAACAGGACACAACCAATGGCTACCATCAGACAGGAGTTTCCATTGGAACATTGCGAACAGAGGCCCACCAACTCGGATATTTCGGAAGATCAGCGACACATAAACCGCATATCACGAAGACGAATAAAGCTCAGAGACTCAGGTGGTGTTTGGACCATCGCAACTGGACACTGGAGCAGTGGAAATCGGTTCTATGGGGTAACGAATCGAGATTCACATTATTTCGGTCTGATGGACGTGTATGGGTGTGGCGGCTACCCGGGGAACGGCTTCTACCAGAGCGTATAGTGCCTACCAGGAAATTTAGTGCCAGTGAAGTGATGGTATGGGGGTGTTTCTCGTACTACGTTGTGGGACCACTGGTGGTTGTTCGTGGCACAATGAACTCACAGGCAAACTGTACAATTCTGGATAAGGAAATGCTCCCAACACTGTGACGTTTCTATGGAATGGACCCTTGTTACTTCCAGGATGACAATGGTAGGTGCCATGTTTCGGCGGCTACTATGCAGTGGTATGCAGACAATAATGTTCACCAGATGGACTGGCCTGCACAGAGTCCTGATCTCAATCCCACTGAGCACCTTAGGGGCGAATTGGACCGGCGATTGAGGTCTTGGGAGTTGCGGCCAACTTCCATTGTCCAAGTGAGTGCCATGTTGCAAGAGGAATGGCGACGCATTCCTGTGGATATCCTACACAAACCAGTGGAGAGCATGCCTGACAGGGTGGCTGCTGTTATAGCAACAAGAGGTGGTACCACGAGGTTCTAAAGGGGCAAAAACAGTGCCCAATTACTTTTTGGTAGATAGTGTAGAATACTAGTACAATACAAAAGTTTTAATATCAATTTCATGAAGTGTTATTGAACGTCATGAATTCACCTACAGAATAGAAGGTGTGAGAAATTAGGTACTTCTTTAATTTGGCCCTAAATAATCTTATGTCGTGGAATCGATATGCTGAAAGATGATGAGTAGAAGGATCTTCTGTGCAGAGGAATAGAGAGAAAGTACATTTTGATACTAACTAAGCAGCTAATATATAATGCTGAATGCTTAAACATTCCAGTTTTATCACTATCAATTTATCGCATGGCCGTTCTTTTCTTTAGTCAGTGTCGCCAACTGTTTCCACGTAAGTCGATGAGCATGAATCCATTGTACTAAATAAAGTGCGAAATCCTACTTCCACATCTACATCTTCATCTTCTAATTCTATGTCCATTGTATCTAAAGAAAATGACAGTCCTTCATAACAATTAGCCATTTAATTAATGTATTAATGAGGTTATTTTAATTATACTATAAAATGTTTAAATTAAATTATGATTTCAGCAGATAATGAAAACGGATTTCTGTTATAATAACAAGAGAAAAGCACAGTACATGTAATTAACATTTTTAAACATGTATTTCGCTTTTCTCAATTGGTATTACTGAATAATATTCAATTTCTTTATTTCAGTAATCATTATTCATCTATTTCGACTTCACAGTGTCTGAATAGGTTAAGTATTCATAAATATACAATTATTAACATTTTGTGAGCGTATTTTAGAGATATATTATTTACATTTTTATTTTATTTACGAACTAGTCCTAATAAATGTCACTCGAAGTCTGAGATTTCCCAAATAAATCCACGCGCTTCGCTCATGGATTTGTCGGCAAATCTCAGACCTCTTGTGACATTACTATAGACCAGGGCTGGGCTCTAAACGTGGACGCTTAATATTCATCCGTAACGACATCAACGCTGCGCGGTGTTTGGCGGGGAAGAAAGGGGTTGAAGAGAAGTCATGGCTCCCGTGAGAGAGTAGAATCCGCTCTTGGTGCCCAGCCCTGCTGTAGACAAACTAAAACGAATTTATTTTCCTTTGAAACATTTGTTCAATGTTATGAACAGAAATAGCGCATCCACTTCACAAACTCTGGGAACAAAGCCATAATAATATTCTGCAAATCAGAATAAAGCTGAAGCTGGTCTTGAAATGGTAGTTAACCGACATGGGCTTAATAATATCTCATTGTGCAGAGTCTGGTGTCTCTGCGAAGTCATGCCTCGGACTTGACTTCACGGATCAAGAGTCGGCTAACCTCAGGTTCGGGCGGCGTTGTTCTTTTTTTCTTTTCTCTTCATTTTTATTTTACACTCGAGGTCGAGACCGTGAAGTTTTAGTGCTCATTACAAGGCGTTTCTTAAACATCTATACGATTCATAAAACAAAAGTCTATAACGGTCACCACTCGTTACTTTCCGCCCTGCCTTGTGGTATTCATAATGCTACAACACTCAATATAACTATGTTTGAACCATGTAAGTCTGCAATTTAATGTTTAGCTTTCTTTTCATTATTGAAATCTGCTCGGAATCTAATTCTGTCAGTGTAGCGACAGGCTATAATCGGAAGTTCCCGTTTCAAGTCCAGGTGGTGACTGGATTTCATTTCTTTCTAACATCTGTCTACTGTAAAATTAAATACTGAATCTTCTCATCCGACATTGACTACATCATCTTCTTGTGAACTATTTTTACTTTTCTCGTGCTGAATACGCACTTATCCATCGTACAACTGAGGAAATTCTCTTCAAAATATGTGACTGGTTCTCAGCCAATAAATTAGTATGAAATTGTGACAAAACTAACATAATTCAATTAAAATCCTGTCCAAATTCAACCTCGCAAATTTCAACCGCAATAATTAATAATAGGTCCCTATTAGAAACAACAACAACCAAATTTCTTGGCTTAAAAATCGATAATGCGTTAAATTGGAAAAATAATATTAAAGAAATTACCCCCAAACTAAATTCAGCATGTTTTACTATTAGATCTATGCAAAAGATAGTAAATATCAATAGCTTAAAAATAATATAGGCCTACTTTGCATACTTCCACTCGGTAATGAGTTTTGGAATAATATTCTGGGGAAATTCCACAGATAGTAACAGTATATTCCTACTACAAAAAAGAGTAATTAGAATAATAGTAGGTGCAAAATCTAGGGAATCGTGTAGGACTATTTTAAAAAAACTACAAATAATGCCCATGGCTTGTCATTATATTTTTTTCATTTATAATCTTCCTCGTATGTAATCGTGAAAACTATGTAACTAATTCAACAGTTCGCGATAAAAATGACTTTCATATTCATCGGCAAGTCTAGCGTGCTATCAAAAAAGAGTGCGATAAATTTTTAATAGCCTCCCTATCGATATAAAAAATGAAACTCAAAACATAAGATTATTTAGGGCCAAATTAATGAAGTACCTAATTTCTCACGCCTTCTATTCTGTAGGTGAATTCATGACATTCAACAACGCTTCATGAAATTGATACTAAAACTTTGTGTTGTAGGTACTAGTAGACTATATTGTAAACCTCTTCTGTATATATTTCACTAGACTGTGACTATAAATTAGGACTTTATAGTAGTATTAAGTTATTGACTTGTTCCATATTATAGCTGTGAAGTAATGTACGAATACAATGGAATGTTAATAAATACAATACAATACATCACTTTTGTTTCATCATGACTACATTACTTCTTTGGAGTGGTAACCACACAATTTCTTTCTGGTATTCATCCCAACACTCTTTGTGATTATGACTGTATCACTTTCAAGTCACGGCTACATCACTTCTATTTAACTATACCTAGTATCTACACTCCGGTGCTGTCTGTGTCACTTCTTTCTAATTGTGACCACATGACATCATTGGTTTTGAACACATCACTTCCCCCTTTCACTTCCTTCTGGTGTTGATAACATCACTTCTTTCTGATTCTAAACACATATCACGTTACTGATACAGAATACATTATTTATTTCATATGCTGAATACATTACTTCTTCAAAATTCTCACTAGATGTCTTATTTATGAAACTGATCACATCACTTCTTAATGATGCTGACACCACTCTTTCATATCTCTTTCTTGCGATGTTCAGAAAATCACTTTATTCTGATATTGACATTAGACTACTTCCTTCTAATGTCCACAGCATCACTTCTTTTCGATGTTGGCCGTATAACTTTCCTCTAGTGCTGGGCACACAAATTCTTTGTGATAATGAACATTTCAGTTCTTTCTAGTGCAGTGAGCATAACTTTTTTCTAATGTCAAAATTTTATGTTGAACACTTCACTTTATCTCATACTGACCGCATGACTTCTTTCTACTGCTGACCACATTGCCTCCTACCGTAGAGACTCATCTTCCCATATCTTATATGCCTCAACAAAGTGTTGCACTGTACTCTAGTTTTCCTCTAAAACACTATTTCATACATACAATTTTACACTTTCTTAATTTTAAAGTGAGTATTCATCGTCGGTGTAGTAATAACCAGACAGCGGATTTTTGGTCCCAATGCTCAACGTTAGGTCATTGAAATCATTGCTACGCTCCCTCCATAAGCCAAGGGACGTGACGTCTTGTCGCTGTGTAGGGACCGAAAATCCGCTGTCTGGTAATAAGTTCCTCCTTTGGGAATCGATAGTTCTTCTCTTTCTCCATTTTCAAGTACAAAACATGAAATCTATCATCATCAAAGATTGAACCATTTGGTCCGATAACTCCTGTTATAAAGATGTTGCATGATCACTTGTTATTAGTATCGGACTCCTTAACCATGCGCTCAGAATGAGACAAGTAGACGCAGAATAAACACCAGATTAAGGATATAAAGTTCCATAAAGTTTAGATTTTCTTCACTCAAAGCCAGTCTTCCTTCACCACAATACGCTACTACTACGGGGTTGTTTCCGATCTCTGATAACATTTTTGAATGACGTCATGTGCGTCAGAAGTCACATGACAGCTGAACTGTGGCGCGAGGTGACAGACCAGTAGTGAGTGATCTCATAGTCAGAGTGCACGGCGACTCACAGCAGAAATTCCCAAGAAAATCGAGCCTTTTAGGAGGGGTACATTACAACCCTTTCCGATGCCAAGTACAGTTAAGTGAAAATAAAAGAAGCCTGCAATAAACAAGGTTTCGTTATTTCCAAGAAAGGCATCTTCTGTGTACTTAATAAGATTTCTTTGTCTTTTTTTCTCTTATGGTATTATTTTCACGTTGTTTAGTGTCGATTTTATTACGCTATTATTATTATTATTATTATTATTATTATTATTATTATTATTATTATTCTTTCTTTTGTAATATGTTCGTATTCTGTTCTTTAACTTTTTGTTAAATTTTCACTGCTTGTATACTTTGTGACCTGGTAGAGTGTAAGAGAAGGCCCTATGGCCTTAACTCTACCAGTATAAATAAAGAATTATTATTGCTATTATTATTATTATTATTATTATTATTATTATTATTAATATTGGTAAATCTCGAATGGAATTAATTTGTATCATCTCGTGGGATGCGGCGACTTGTGACGGGGTAGATTTGCTTGCTTTTTCCACTCTGGAATTAGTACCATCCGAGCTTTGCCAGTCTTATTAGGTACGCACAAGATACCTTTCTTGGAAATAACGAAACCACGTATTATGCAGGCTCCTATGATTTTCACGTAACTGTACTTGGCATCGGAAAGAGTTGTTACGTATCCCTCCCAAAAAGGCTCGATTTTCTTGGGCATTGCTGCTGTGATACACCGTGCACTATGATTATGAAATCACTCACTACTGGTCTGTCACCTCACGCCACAATTCAGCTGTCGGTGTGATTCCTGACACACATGACGTCATTCAAATTCGTTATCAGAGATCGGAAACAATCCTGTATACTATCATTATTCAATATACTGTACAATGCAGATTTTCAATTATAAATGTTGAATACTAATGTAGAAAATGAACTTGCTATTATAGTCAAAATGTGCAAGTTACATTTGTTATTGTATCACCACAACCGTCACGATTCTAGACCGAATTACATATAAAAATTAAATTAACCATTCGACGTCATAACATTAATTTTTATTGCAATACAATTTAAAATACACATTTTTATTCTGTTATAATTTTATAAGTTTCTTAAAATTTTACCAAATACTTAAACATTTGCAAATGAAATAAATGTTCGAGACTAATGTATAAAATTAACTTATTAAATTCAAAATGTACAAGTTATATTTGTTATCGTATCAACCGTTACGATTGTAGACTGAATCACATAGAAAAATGAACAATTCGACGTTATAACAGTCAGTTTTATTGAGCACAATTTAAAATTCACATTTTTATTGTGTTATAAGTTGATACTTACTTTTACTTTTACTGGCTTTCCACATTAGAGCAGTTCGCCTTTGATTCCTGCTTTCCAGAGCTTCCTATTCGCCCATTGTCCCTCTTCCATGCCCCTCTTCACCTTATATGTATGTATTCCTTCGCCACGTCTTTCCAGCTCTTCCACGCTTTCTTCTTCCTGGCACGGCCCAATTAAGGATACATTTAGGCCACCGTTCCTTCGACATCCGTTGTACATATCCATACCACTGTAAAGACCTATTTTCTATGCTGTCCAAACAGTTTCATCTGCATCCATTTCTTTCCTAATTTATGTGTTTCTTACATGTTCTAGTCTAGATATCTTCATACTTCTTCACATTCCATCCATTTCTGTCGCCAACACCCTTTTCTGCATTTTTTCACTTATTGTCCAACTTTCTGAACCATATGTAAGTATACTTTCGATTGTTGTTTTTAGAATATCCTGTTTGGTATTTCTAGTCATATCCCTACTCCACAAAACACAATTCAGGGATCTAATCGCTTTCCTAGCACAATTCTCTTTATTAATATCTTTTTCGCACGTACCAGATTTATCAATAATGAATTCCAGGTATTTAAATTCCTCAACACATTTCACTGTGACATCATTTATCTGTAGATCTTCTGAAATTCCTCCACTTACCATGTATTCTGTTTTGGCAATATTTATTTTCAATTCACCTGCTTCAAATGCATACATTAATTTACGGACCATGTATTCTACGTCTTCTTTGCCCTGTCCTATTATAACCTGGTCATCTGCAAATAGTAAATTGTGCATTAACCGATCATTGATATTCACTCCCATTCCTCTGCATGACTTTTTCCACTTTATCAGTATCTCTGAAACAGTGTTGGTGACATCCCGCATCCCTGTCTTAATCCTTTTGTTGTACTGAATTTTGATGATACCCGATTTCCGACTTTAACACATGCTTTACATTCATACATTCTTTTTATAAAAGTAATGAGGGCTTTAGGGATTTCGAATTGCTCCATTGACGCCCAAAGTCTGTTGATAGATATAGCATCATAGGCCTTTTCAAGATCGATAAATACCATATGCACTTTCTTCCCTTTGGCCAACATTTTTTTCAATAATTTGTATGATCACAAATATATTGTCCAAGCATGATTTACCAGTTGTAAAGCCTATCTGATCTTCTGATATTTTATGTCCTTTTACTTCCTCCAATCTAATTTTAATAATGGTACTTAAAATCCTACTAATTGTTGCCATGACACTAATGCCTCTATAATTTGCTGAATCTCCTTTATTCCCTTTATTTTTATATATTGCACTAATGTATGGCATTTTCTAGTCTATCGAGATTCGATCTTCCTCAATTACCTGATTAAAAAGTCTAGTTAAAGTTATAAGTACATAAGTTTCTTAAAAATCGACCAAATACTTAAACATTTACAAATAAAATATTACAAGATCCTGATATTTATTGCACTATTGAAAGATGCAGGTTGTTAAGGCACAAAAATATTATAATAACAGATTAACAAGTTTTCTTATGCTAGCAAGATGTCCAGTTCGAGGCCTCGAATATTGCACCGTAGACCGCTGCTGAAGAAAAGATAGAACAAACAACGCGGTAAAATACATGTGGACATGACAAGAATCTCGAGTTAACTGAAGGTAATCTGATCGAGAACCTCTAGATTTCTATTCGAATAGCCAGCCATACGGGAGATTGTGCGCTACGAAATAAACAGACCGTAGTATATTGCCATTTGGGGCTTTAATTTCTTTCTCCATGTTACTTTCATGCTTTTAAAATGCAAGCCATCTTTTTATATTGTAATGGTTTCTTGTACCACGTCCTTAAATACCTGGCTTGCATCCTTATAGTCTTAAATTACATCTCCCACAGTACATCGACATAGAATTTTATGTAGCCAGTAAAAATTATGTCTTTTCCTGACACGAAGTTGTAGAGTCTAATAAACTTGAAGAGCAGTCGATTTGAAGACCCATTGTCTCAAAAATCCTAAACACTAAAGACGCTTCAAAGCTGTCGCGTGTTAATGAACTAGTTTTAGCTCTTTTTTCTTTAAAGGCATCTCTTATTATCATGATCTGGTCTTATTTTTTTTTTTCCAGATAAATTCAGCTTCACGGATTAAACATAAACTTAACAGAATGTTGGTGAAATGTGGTCACCGCGATGCCTAGACAACATGGGACATCTAGGTGACAACGGACAAAATCCAGATTGTCGGCGGCATTCCAGCTCACAACCATGGCTTCTACGCAACGTTAAAGCTGTTCATCTTACAAGTAAATCTTGAAATTTTTTGTGCTTTATATCTGTCTTTTCATTTAGTGAGAGTCAGACTTAGACGGGAATGGGGTAATTCCACGCACCTAACTTTCTGTTGTTGTAAATTCCAAGATAATTTTAATGTAACACTGAAACTTTCAGAGCTAATAAAAAATTAGGTTCTAATAAAATTTACAACTTACAAAATGTATCTAAACAACATTGTTTTCTATTGATGGTAATGTGATATTATACGAAAAATTTGTAATGCGTGCTAATACCCTACCAAGTGGGAAATGTGACGCAGACAGTTGGGGTAGTAGTACGTAAATACAAATACAATTGGAATATGTATTAATAGATATAGAATTAACATTTAGCAACAATATGCAAAGATTAGAGAAACCTAACACTAAATTTTCCTTCATGTTGATTTACAAAGGTCAAAAATGAAATTTTGAGGAGTTACAGCAGCAGTGCAACCTCAGTGAGTCCATTCTGAACCATCAGGACACAACGATACCATAGTTCATTGTCTTTACCGAATTCATAAAAAATAGGCACTTATTGCTACAATCATTTTTTTCTGATTGAATGTTGGAACGCGGGAGGAGTATTGGGGAGCACAACCGCGTACGAATACCCCAACTGTCGCCATTAGAATAGTTTAGCTATGAATGGTCATGGAAGTAAGGTAAAAGAATATCTTTATACTCAAGTTAGGAGTAATTATAGTCGCGACGCTGTTATTTCCGGCGTGACTCCGCCTTTTTGCTTACGTCTTAGGAAGTGAAGGCTCTATAAAGTCTAGGTAGGTGGTATCGTTCGCCATTTTTGTTCTTTCGTTCCCGAGCTACCATACGAGGAATCTATTTGCCACACCGTTAAACATTATCATGTCGTAGCTCCTATGATAATAAATCAAACGCACTCTAATTCAGCAAATAATTGAGCGGCAAATAACGTCTTCGTGTGCTTTCTGCGAACGCCAACGAAAGAGCCAAAATGGCGGGCGATTATATTAAGTATTTATTGAGCCTTAAAAAATGAATAACGTCTTCATAAGCGAATCATAAGACGCACACGTTTAAATGTAGCCGACCTGCAACGCGATTGGCTGCCGGAAATTAGAGCGACGGGACTATAGTTGTAATTTTAGGACACATTACATAAAATCCAGATCGCTCAGATACATAGGCCTACTACTTACTTTAAACACAATGAAGCCACAAAATTAAAAGAGAACTGAAAGAAATCGAATGACGCACTGGAAGCGCTTAAATCAACAGTACAGCGCTAACAATCGACTAGATTGACGTTACCGATGTTGTCGCTAGACTAAGGCCTCCCCACACCGACGCGAAATATTCGCAGCGGTGGCGAATGTTTCGCTTCGCAAAGTTGCCACTGTCCCAGTGTACATTGCGATATATGAGTGTGCCCACACCGACGCGAATGTATCGCCGGACGTCTGCGAATCTGCAGCGTTCACCGAACACGGCCATAGAGTGCTGACATATCCTAAAACTTAGGTGCGTACTATTACCTTCTGTGTACGAAAACCCCACTCTCACCTGCTCTGTCACATTAACAACAAAAATATAACTTGATTCAGGAACGAATCCCATTATTTAGCAAGCCCAGAGTGGAATGTGCACTCAGAAACACAATCTGTGGAGCTAAGAGACTGTTTTACTCTAAGTAACAGTAGTACTAGTACAGTAATAATACACCGTGTTCCGCTTAGAGGGATTGAGAAATAAGTGATAATTTCAAGTGTAAATAATGGTTTATTAACATAACTTTTTACATAACTTGATGTAAAAACTCTCCGAGTTTCGGAGAATGCTGAATGCAACTCGATGTGTTCCCTGCAGACATCTAAACGACGGCATTCAACCTCCTGCCAATTGTTCTGTGGCATTTCTGGAGTCACTAGCGCACCTGCATTTGTGAGGCGTTGTTTCAGTTTCTTCAGAGTGTTAACTCTACCTCTTTGGTACACAGCATCCTTCACAAAACCAAACCTCAGAAAAAAAGTCCAAGGGAGTCAGATCGGGTGACCTGATTAGCCAGGCAATGGGTCTTCCTCTGCCGATCCACCTATCCATGTACGACGAACACAGCGTTGTACTCGTGTAACATTTTTCTTCTGCTAACCATAGCACACACTGAACTTTCTGTTGTGGTGTCCACATGTTGATCATGGCGTGTTCTCCTATAAAATGACGCCAGGCTTGTTTTAGCAACAAACAAACGAAAGTTACGCATGCGGCTGTTTTCAGACTGTTGCGTAAACTTGGACAGTTTCTCTATCTTGTCAGATGTAGTTAGTTAGTGGGGTTTAAAAAGGGCGCGTCAGCTACTATGGCTATTTGCGCCCTTATCTAAAATCCTTCACTAAACAATGTCAGACGTAAATCTCAACGATATCTTTATCTGGTTTTAAGTGGTGAGCATTTATTTCTCGTTCCCTCTAAGTGGGACACAGTGTATATAAATCATAAACTGACGATGATGATGATGATGATGATGATGATGATGATGATGATAATATTTACAGACAATGTAGGTACAGTAGTACTAATAGTAATGATATATGAATAATAAACTAATAATAATAATTTTTACTGTTGATAGACAATGTTGATACAATATTATCATAGATAGCATTTATTAGGATATTTTCGCGAATGGGTTGGGAACAATATTAGACCTGTAAGTCCAATTTGAGTTGCCGGAGGAAAGTGAATTCTTCATCCTTTTTAAGAGAGAATTTTCAAGTAATGTTTTCAGGTCAAACAGTAGCTGTAACTTCCGCAATTGTGCTTCCCCGCTCAAGGATACGACTCGACAGTCTGGACACGGATCATCTCGTTAGATCGTTATAGAACCTAATTTTTCGTGGAAATACTTGGAAAGTACTTAAAACCTTTTGACTTTCCCTTATTTAGACAGGTTAGGACTCACTGCCATTGAAAGAAATTACTTTTGCCTATCAATTAATAGGTTGACCACGGCTTGGGAACATTGCTTTCGGCCTGTACGAACATAAGAGAGGGATTTTAACGATATTTCTAGCAATACTGTAAGTGTTTATAAAACAACTCCGCATTTCGTATATTGGGAAGAAGAGGGCTAGAAATGCAAAAATTTCATTAATTGAGATAAAACTACTACCTAATAGAGAAGCTTTCTCTGTTTCTATATGGCCACAAGCGCAGGTTAAAATTTGGAGGCAGGGCGTAATTGTGTCTGTATGGTAGTACTGAAAATCAAATGGATCTATTGCACATTAAACTTCAAATATCTCATTAGTGCAATTTTTTGCACTTCTGGCCGTCTTCTTCCCAAGGTGCGATATTTTAATACAAAAGGAGGGAATTTAACGGTACCGTACTTCAGGCAAATGAAGTTTACAAACTATTTTCATTCTACTTGGTAGGTTTAAAGTTAGTTTCCAAAGTGAAGTTATGGTGGGAAGATGGGGCGAAAAACAGAGATAAGTGCGTCTTCTTATGCAGTGGAATACCGCAGCCATGGGTTTTATTTCCTGCTGCACGACGGAGCACATTACGATGCACTGTTTACCCGTTACCCATTTCAGCGAATGCTGACGACCACTGCTCTAAGAGGGATCTAGGACTTTAGATCTCTTTCGAAATCCAAAAAGTAGCTAAAACTGAAAATAGAATTCATCATGGATAACATAAAATGTTGGTAAAAGCAAGCTTTCAAAAATATATTTATGTTATTATAAATTTCACATCTAATATAATATACCATCGGCATTAGTGATGTATAAATTAGCACATTAGTAGGCGGGTTGTCGAAGGCTTTTCCCATAAAACAGTCCTTGTTTATCCAGCAGAAAGAAAGTGCATAAAATGTTAATTTGAATGTTGACACTAATGGCACGCACATTATTTCATTGCGACAGTATAGCGAAAATAAAAAAAAAAAACGATTCCAGCAATGTTAAGACAATTATCAACAGTAATCTCACTAAAGGTTTTGATTTATCTAGAGAAAATCAAAACTCTTGTGGGATTTAATTGACTATTACATGATTAGAAGAAAGTATATAAAGATTAGAAGAAATAAATTACTCTAATACAATAAAATAGATATTAATTGACTTACTAAAATTCTATTTCACTACTGTTACCTTCACCAAAATGTTTCAAGGAGCCGCCATTTTCAGTCGACTATCTATGCGGAAAACAAATGACAATCAGAAAGCATGTTTTATAGTACCGTAAAGAATTTGCAGTTTGAAATGTTGGCAAACAAAGAAACAAATGCTAGGGTAGTGATAAAAAGAAACAAAATATGCTAGGAAAGCGATAAAATTAAACAAATACTAGGGCAGCGATAAAATTGTGCTATAAGCAGCCATGATTGGTTGAAAGACGTTCTTTCGTACCGTTTTATTTGTCAAAAGTAGTATGACGTAGTAAAAGTGTAATAGTCTACAGTAATGTCAAAAGAGTTTTGAGATTTATTTGAGAAATCTCAGACCTCGAGTGACATTTATTAGGACTATTTCGTGAATAAAATGAAAATGTAAATAATATAGGTATCCCTAAAATTCGTTCACAAAATGATAATGATTGTATATTTATGAATACTTAACCTATTCAGACATTGTGAAGTCGAAATAGATGAATAACGATTACTTCAATAAAGAAATTGTATGTTATTCAGTAATGCCAATTGAGAAAAGCGAAATACACGTTTAAAAATGTTAATTACATATACTACACTCTTCTCTCGTTATTATAACAGTCTGCTGAAATCATAATTTAATTTAAACATTTTATAGTATATTTACAAGTAACCTGATTAATATATTAATTAAATGAACATTTGTTATGAAGGAGTGCCATTTTCTTTAGATACAATGGACATATTCATCGATTTACGTGGAAACAGTTGGCGACACTGACTAAACAAAAGAACGACCATGCGATAAATTGATAGTGATAAATCGAGCTGCAGAAATTAACGCGATGTATGACTGTGATTGATTGGAATTTAAAATTTCATTACACTTCATTGGCCGAAAATGTAATGACATCATATAAACGAAATGGTTACCATAAAAGCACGGTTCTCTGTATGACATATGTCTCACAGAAAGAAAAAATAAATACAAGTTTATTTGCACTACAGATGTAACCAATTTTGTTTAAATAATTAATTTGTGAAGTCTAAAAAGAATCATAGAATATTTGAAGAACAAAATATATAGACAACTAGTAATATTTATTACTCATTACAAACACGAGAGCTACTCTCTAGCCAGACAACGAATTATAGATTAACACGTTACGTATATTTGTAATTAATTAAAGAATAGCACGTGCTGAACGGATTCCTTCATATACAAACAGAGGGGAACACAGAAGCTGCCCCCTAGTGTCTAGTTTAATCCTGCACAGACTACGCGGATCGTATTAATTATACTCGGGGTGTGGCGGCAGTTTTTTCGAGACAACGGGTTTCGGTTTGAGGGAAGCGAGTTGATAAGTTTGGGAAGGCAGGGGCGTGGCTCATTGTTCAAACAGGTTTCTAGACGGCTGTAAGGTTATATTTTATTTATTATAACGACAGATTTAGTTTAGTTCTGTCACTTAATGTTAAGAGAGAATCCATCTGATCTGTATTATTATGCATATTGTCATCAAGTTCAAGTAATTCCATACAGGGTGTTTGAAATTACAATTATCTAATTATACATTCGTGCATAAAATGAATAATCCACGGAGATCGGAACCTAACCTTAAGATAAAATATAAATCCAGTCTTAGTTTCCAAACCTAAAGGAAAGATAGAATGATCAAATAGCGTGAAACAGATAGTCAGCACCAACCTTTGATGTACATGATGATGTTAATAATGAGAGAGTTCTTTATACATCTTTATACCCATGTATCAATTTAACTATGTGTTTACTATATTTTTCATTTGTTCATTTCTTTAATTTATTTATTTTTTTACTGGCAGTAAGGCCTCTTCCACTCAACCTGTACAAAAATATGTAGGGTCATTCACCAGGTTTTACCATCCCTTACGTAGCTTATTTCCGAAGACATTTTGAGCAAAAAAAGTCATGTAAATATGTGTCCTAATCTCAATGTTTTCAGAGTTACATTAATTTGAAGTTGTTACTAAACTATCTTTTTTCATTAGTTGTAAGGGTAAAAGAATATTACAAATAGAGAATGAACTATTCAGAAGTGTCATTTCTTTAGTTGGCTAGTGTTCCAAAGCTAAAAATGTGTTGTTAATTGCTTTGTACAGATTTTGTTTTTCAATTTTGAACTAAAAATGACAGCATTCTTACTCACTTATAACAAAAATTGTTACAAATCATACGACTTTAGGAACTTGATTCTTTACAGTTAATTATGCATCCTAATCTACAGTCTTAAAGAATTTACAAGAGTGGCGTGATTTGTAACAATTGTTGTCATAAATGCGTAAGAAAATGGAATTTTGTAATTAAAAATGGAAAAAAAAAAATTCTGTACGAAGTAACTATGGAATTCACAACACATTTTTTGCTTCAGAAAATTAGCTAATTAAAGAAATGAAACTCCTTAATAGTTCTTTCTTTGCCTGTAATATTCTCTTACCCTTAAAAACAAAAGATAATGGTATTTTACAAAAACTTCAAATTAATGTAGGCCTAATTCTCAAAATATTGAGATTAGGACAAATGTTAAAATGACTTTATTGCTCAGAATGTCTTCGGAAATAACATCCGTAAGGGAGCTTATTATTATTATTATTATTATTATTATTATTATTATTATTATTATTATTATTATTAACCGAGCGGACTAGCGGCGTGGTAGAGGGCTGGCCTTGCATTCGGGAGGTCCGGGGTTCGATCCCAGGGGCCGGCAATCCTGAGGTTTTCATGGTTTCCTCAGTTATTTCCAGGCTAATGCCGGGATTGTACCTCTTGAAAGTCCGGCCATGGATGGCGATCCTTCCCTTAATCCTTTCATATGTGTGAGTGAATGCTGTGTGCTGTCTTAAATGTTTGTGTTGTATCGGAGGTGGCCCTGGCATAGAGCTGATCCCTCATCCGGGGAGGCCCTCCATGTCCTTGTGTGGTCAAAAAAGTGTGTGTGTGATCCAATAGCTTAATTCCTCTCCCGACAGGTCGAGGCCCTGTAAGGCCCGGGTGGCGTGGGTCGTGTAAATGAACCTGAAAGGGAGAGGTTAAATTAAGGTACAGAAAGAAAGAAAGAAAGAAAGTATTACTATTATTATTATTATTATTATTATTATTATTATTATTATTATTATTATTATAACAATGATAGTAAGATCAAAATAATGTAGATGTGTTTAATTACATCTTATTTTAAGAGTTAAACAATTTAAATTTAGTATTAAATAAGATAATTTAAACCAAAGGAATGATTAACATAATAAAGAAAAATTCACATATTAAAAATAAAAATAATATTCTACAAAAGTAATATTTGAAGAAATACCATATTCTAGAGATGAAATGCAATCTTTCTGACAATCGGTATTCGAAATTAGTCAATGTCTGACAGTCCCTTTACACTATGTACATTAGAATAATGCTTTTTTATTATTTACATTATAGAAAATGTAGGCTTACATTAATTAGAGAACTATCTATCTATCTATCTATCTATCTATCTATCTATCTATCTATCTATCTATCTATCTATCTATCTATCTATCTATCTATCTATCTATCTATCTATCTATCTATCTATCTATCTATCTATCTATCTATCTATCTATCTATCTATCTATCTATCTATCTATCTATCTATCTATCTATCTATCTATCTATCTATCTATCTATCTATCTATCTATCTATCTATCTATCTATCTATCTATCTATCTATCTATCTATCTATCTATCTATCTATCTATCTATCTATCTATCTATCTATCTATCTATCTATCTATCTATCTATCTATCTATCTATCTATCTATCTATCTATCTATCTATCTATCTATCTATCTATCTATCTATCTATCTATCTATCTATCTATCTATCTATCTATCTATCTATCTATCTATCTATCTATCTATCTATCTATCTATCTATCTATCTATCTATCTATCTATCTATCTATCTATCTATCTATCTATCTATCTATCTATCTATCTATCTATCTATCTATCTATCTATCTATCTATCTATCTATCTATCTATCTATCTATCTATCTATCTATCTATCTATCTATCTATCTATCTATCTATCTATCTATCTATCTATCTATCTATCTATCTATCTATCTATCTATCTATCTATCTATCTATCTATCTATCTATCTATCTATCTATCTATCTATCTATCTATCTATCTATCTATCTATCTATCTATCTATCTATCTATCTATCTATCTATCTATCTATCTATCTATCTATCTATCTATCTATCTATCTATCTATCTATCTATCTATCTATCTATCTATCTATCTATCTATCTATCTATCTATCTATCTATCTATCTATCTATCTATCTATCTATCTATCTATCTATCTATCTATCTATCTATCTATCTATCTATCTATCTATCTATCTATCTATCTATCTATCTATCTATCTATCTATCTATCTATCTATCTATCTATCTATCTATCTATCTATCTATCTATCTATCTATCTATCTATCTATCTATCTATCTATCTATCTATCTATCTATCTATCTATCTATCTATCTATCTATCTATCTATCTATCTATCTATCTATCTATCTATCTATCTATCTGTCGATCCATCCACCCATCTATCTATTTATTTATTATTCATTAAAAAAAAGAGGTCCCGTAGATTGATCAAGCTGCGATAAGACAAAACATATAACACATTATTACTTACTT